>NW_027315723.1:23819045-23856545 GCF_026437365.1 Eucyclogobius newberryi | reverse complement strand
TTATTAATATCTTCTTTTAGTACTGAATGTGTCGTTTAGCTCACTGTTTTGTAAAGTATTGTTATCTTAGATTTTGTTTCAATGTTCCAGTCACATCATTGATGCTGACTGCACATTCTGTCACTCTTTGTCCTTGGGAGACATGCAAACACTGGAACACCTAATATTTTAAAACGGATTAGTCTCCAAAGATCAACATCATCAACGTTAGGCCACACTTTAATCTACATGTGATTTGACGTAAAAGCCAAGTGCAGTGCTTTAAGCTGAGTGAAGAGGACTGTCCCAGGACATAACTTTGAGTGGTGCAGAGGTCAAACACAGCCCATCCCAAATTTCCTTTTACCATGCGTAACCGTAGAAGGTCACTCCAGTTGTCCAAGTACAGGTGTCCAGATCTGTGCTTCCCCAAATGACGCTAATCCTGTCCAAGCTGAAATTGCGAGATGAGGGAGTGAAGGAGTAAATAAACATCTGAAGAACAGTTTAGGTCTGCGCCAGAGAGAGACATAAACTGTTCTGTTTATCGCAGATGGGTGATAGTGGGACGCAGACATGGAAACTTCTAGAACAGGGGTCACTAAACTAACTACTGTATATTATTATATTATAACCTTTTTTCATAGTTTTGGCCGGTATATACTTATACTTAGACTCCGGAGCGACTTATATGTGAGGTTATTTGTTATTTTCACACTTAAAACCACATTTCATACTCTATTGCGATGTTTTTTTCTTCTCTATTATGCATTTTTTGGCTGGTGCGACTTATACTCCCGTGCCACTGATAGTCTCTATCAAATAGTCTAATGATAGTTTTAAAATATATTGAAATGTTTCATTGTTAATTTAGAATATAAAGCAAGGTAGAATATAAAGAAAACATGTGGAGCAGAATTCAGCGATGTGACTAGAACCAGGAAGTATGATCACATTAGTCCTGTTCTCAGGTCTCTGCACTGGCTCCTGTGGCTCAGAGAATAGACTTTAAAGCAGCTCTGCTTCTGTACAAGTCTCTCCATGGCCAGAGTCAGGACTAAACATGGACTGGCCTCCTGCTGGTGCCAGAGTCAGGACTAAACATGGACCGGCCTCCTGCTGGTGCCAGAGTCGGGACTAAACATGGAGCGGCCTCCTGCTGGTGCCAGAGTCAGGACTAAACATGGACCGGCCTCCTGCTGGTGCCAGAGTCAGGACTAAACTTGGACCGGCCTCCTGCTGGTGCCAGAGTCAGGACTAAACATGGACTGGCCTCCTGCTGGTGCCAGAGTCGGGACTAAACATGGAGCGGCCTCCTGCTGGTGCCAGAGTCAGGACTAAACATGGACCGGCCTCCTGCTGGTGCCAGAGTCAGGACTAAACATGGACCGGCCTCCTGCTGGTGCCAGAGTCAGGACTAAACATGGACCGGCCTCCTGCTGGTGCCAGAGTCAGGACTAAACATGGACCGGCCTCCTGCTGGTGCCAGAGTCAGGACTAAACATGGACCGGCCTCCTGCTGGTGCCAGAGTCAGGACTAAACATGGACCGGCCTCCTGCTGGTGTCAGAGTCAGGACTAAACATGGACCGGCCTCCTGCTGATACCAGAGTCAGGACTAAACATGGACCGGCCTCCTGCTAGTGCCCAGAGTCAGGACTAAACATGGACCGGCCTCCTGCTGGTGCCAGAGTCAGGGCTAAACATGGACCGGCCTCCTGCTGGTGCCAGAGTCAGGACTAAATATGGACCGGCCTCCTGCTGGTGCCAGAGTCAGGACTAAACATGGACCGGCCTCCCGCTGGTGCCAGAGTCAGGACTAAACATGGACCGGCCTCCTGCTAGTGCCCAGAGTCAGGACTAAACATGGACCGGCCTCCTGCTGGTGCCAGAGTCAGGGCTAAACATGGACCGGCCTCCTGCTGGTGCCAGAGTCAGGACTAAACATGGACCGGCCTCCTGCTGGTGCCAGAGTCAGGACTAAACATTGACCGGCCTCCCGCTGGTGCCAGAGTCAGGACTAAACATGGACAGGCCTCCTGCTGGTGTCAGAGTCAGGATTAAACATGGACCGGCCTCCTGCTGGTGCCAGAGTCAGGACTAAACATGGACCGGCCTCCTGCTGATGCCAGAGTCAGGACTAAACATGGACCGGCCTCCTGCTAGTGCCCAGAGTCAGGACTAAACATGGACCGGCCTCCTGCTGGTGCCAGAGTCAGGACTAAACATGGACCGGCCTCCTGCTAGTGCCCAGAGTCAGGACTAAACATGGACCGGCCTCCTGCTGGTGCCCAGAGTCAAGGCCTGACACGGAGAATCTGCGTTCCAGGTCTATGGGGCAAAGGTCTGGAATAGCCCTCTCAAGGTTGTGAGACAGGCCCCGCCCCGGCTGTGTTTAAATCTAAGCTAAAGACTGTTTTGTTTAGCCGCGCCTATGACTGAAATACTTTTATCTGGTTTTTAATATTTCAAATACCATGTTAATGTGTTTTTCTGTTTTATTTATTTACTGTGACTTACACTGTATTGTGTTTTCATGCGTTTTAACTAAAGCATTTTGAATTGCACATTATAGAAATTGACTCTATAAATACTGTCACCCTCCATGACCAGAGCGCTCTTTCCTAACTACACTGGGCGCTCATATAACTTTAAATCAAGGAACCATTCATCCATTCACACACAACTTCATAGGCCAGTGCACACAAACACAGGGAGCAAGTGGCGTTAAGTGTCTTGCCCAAGGAAACAATGGCAACTAATACAAGAATTGGCAAAGGATTTATGACGTCTGAAGTAGATAGTCCTGATACTGCCGAGCACATGACTTGCTTTGTCAGTGAAGCGCAACTGAATAACCCAAAATTTAAATTCACTTTAGTTCTGCTTTTCCCTGTGTGGATCCTGAACACACCACTCACTTACACAGACACCTCAAACTCCACACGACCTCCTGATGTTTACAGAAACACTTAAACAAACCATGGGAAAGACCTATATGCCAAGTCCAACCAACACATCTGCTACGAATCCTCAAATGAAATACAGTGCTAGAAATACAGTGTTTGAAGTGACTGAGTGCAGAGGGATTACAGAACACAAATGTTATATGAAGTTTTGAGTAAATGTTTTGAAAGGAGAGCACAGCCTGAATGACTGGAGAAGAAAATCAAGTGTTCAAGAATGATCTACTCCATCTGACCCTCTACATTTTCTCATAGCTAACATAATATGTTCTTAACACATTCTTAAATCTTTGTTCTTCCCATTTTGCATGCAGCATAATGAGAAAATCTCTCAATAATTATGCATTACATCATTGCAGAAGACCGGTATTTACGCAACAATCCTTTTACGTCATAATCTTGAGAACATTAAACCACGGACATTTCAAGAACAGAACAAAGAGAACAGACAGAAGAGTGACCAGGACAAATTTATCATAATAAATCCTGGTATGAAGCAGAGGAAGCAGCGCTCACCTGGCCCAAGCTAACTCAGTTACCCCAGCTCCAGCACCGTGTGTGCCCAGAGCGAGTGCTTTCTTGTGGGCACAGCTGGGCACAGCCTCCCAGACTGGTTCAAAGTCTGGTCCAAACCAGGAGAGCACAGAACTAAGGGAGGGGAACCATCCACACCAAGTTCACCTTTAGAGTCGTAGATCTACCCACTTCAGCGGAGGTGTGCACATGCCAGTCATGACTTGGACTCGAAGCAGACTTTTTCTTTAAATTGACCTGGGACTCAATTGGACTTAAAAAAATAAAAAATTTAAAAAAGGTTTTTACATACAGTATTTGTATACTTTCACTGTTTAATATAATAGAAACAATCTGGAGCTGTCCCATTTCTCTATCCCGGATTTATTTTTAAGGACTATTACAAATGCAGATATACAAGCAGTATTTAGTCATTTGTAAGGTTTTATTTGTAAGGATTTATTTTTGTGGGGCCATATTATGGATAAAAGTAGAAAACAGCAAACCAGAACAGCCCGGTCAACAGAAAGGGCAATAGGCCTACTATAATATGTTTAGCTTCTGTAAAAAGAGTCACTATGTTAAGTGTTACACATGCGTAATCCTGCATAAACAAACATTTTTTCATTTCCATCTCAGTCATCGTGTATCCAAGCTCCCTGTCTCATGTTTGTGTCCCTCGCCAGAAAACTCCTATATCAGTGAGTAGTATTTGCAAAGCTGCTCCAGATCCTTTTTAGGGGATGTGAGAGAAGACCTTGGCAGGCCGTAATTTTCCATTAGGTCAGAGGGACAAGCATTGAGAGATTTCCAACAAAACAGTTGGTCCAATTAAATGAATTACATGAGTTATAATTCTTGGAAGTTCTTTGAACATGTCCCGCACATTATACAGTGACATGAAAAGAAAACTGTGAGTTATAACAGGAAGTGCATTCAAAAGATCACAAGGGAGATAATGGAGAGGCTCTAAGAAGATTCTGTTTGTGATGTTCATGACTTAAGCTTCATACTCAAATGTGAAATGTGTATGCTATAGTCAGATGTTTAAAAATATGATTCCTTTAAAATATCTAATGTTCACTTTATTAAGCTATAACAAAAACAAATGCTGGAAGAGAGAAGTTGTTCGCAGTACCATTTTTGCCACTAGATGGAGTAGTGAGCATCTATTGGGATTGCACATTAATCAGTGTGATGTCTTTATCAATATTACTATGCATTAAAATCTAATTTGTTGATGCGCCATATTTAAACTCTAGTTACTTGAGCATCATAGAAGCAGCAGAAAGTTTACTAAAGTGGAATGGAAAATGTAATTTTGTGTTATAGAGAAGAGAATATTGAACTGATATTGCATAAATGCACAAATAAGACAATTAAAGTAAATACTAATACTTAAATATTTAAAATATGATATTTGTGCTGTCTTGCTGAAATACTGTTGACAAGACATCAATCAACAAATAATTAAACACATGAATGAACTAAATCACACCTAAAATTCACTAGCATTTCCAGTAATTTGGGAATTTATATTTCAGACAGATAATTAGATTGCTTTTTAGTGGTCAAATTAACACCCAAGAACAGTCAAATCCACAGCTTTAACTCTTAATGGAGCGGTCAGGAAGAGTTTAATTTGTAGTCATTGCTAATGTAGTGAGGTAGGTTTTAGGAGGTCAACTCGAATAACACAGATCTGTTTCAAGTGCACGTATCCCGGGTTATCTGCTAAGAGTGTGGGCGCAGAGCGATCAGAAGAAGCGGCAGAAAAGTCAATGTTGTGTAATGAAGTACGGTAGTGGGATTTAAAACCATACGGTGTAGGATGAACTCATAAACTAATCTTTAACCCGTGTACTTCCAATACTTATACAGCTGATTCTGCTGCAGTGGTGGAAGAAGTCTATTTTGTTACTTAAATAAAAATACAGATACGGGTGCAAAAAGAGTTGTAAAAAAGTAAAAGTATCACTGTCCCAACATTTTTTTAGCGCATCTGACCCTTTTTTTCGTTATTTTTTTTCTTCCTTTGATTACTTTTGAAGAGTGAAATGATCTTGATAAAGAATTGCCATTGAGGTCAACGCATTTCTCAACGTTTCTAGACTTTTATTGTTGTTTGCAACATTTACATGTACTTTTTACATTTCAGTCTAGTTAAAAAATGTAGTGAAGTAGAAAGTACAGATATCTGCTCTTAAATGTAGTGACGTAAAAGTGAAAAAGTATCCACTGTAAAAAAATATACCGAAGTAAAATACATGTTTTTGTTTTTGTACTTTGTTACTTTCCACCACTGAACTGTTGATACTATATTTTTCAGTGATGTGAGCTTCAGTATTGTCATAATAGTAAAAACAGTCAAGCACATGAGTATCTGGGGCTTTCTCCAGTACACGAATGTCTCCCGGGACCTTCTCCCACGGGACCAGAAAACCTCTCCAGAGACAAACCTCCACAACAGATTTCTTCTGCAATAACATTGTGCAATCGCCTTTTTCAATGTTATTTGTCAATGTATTGTCACATCCATTCAGGCTGCATTCCATAAACAGGAATGGCCCATATGAAAAGGACAAATCGCCTCAATGATTCATAGATGGATTTGCCAAGTTTTAGCGTTGATTGATATGTAAATACACAAAATAAGGCCTTAAGACATAGACATTAGTTTACATTTCTTTCAGATAGTCACGAAGCAGCGCTAACATTTTGGTTCATTTGCAATTGCTTTGACCTTGCGCTACAGTACATTACATAATTAGATAAAGACATGCAAATTCCCTTCGATGTAAATGACGTGTAAACACCAAACCACACATTACGGACTATATTTACTGTGTGTGTGTGTGTGTGTGTGTCATCTAACCTAACGTCGGGATGCAAAATACAAACATGGGATTTTCCTGCTCATTAATCCCACGACATCACGAGCGACTGTAAATGCATGTAATATAAGGCAGGATGTCGGTAAGCTTATGTGACAGCGGTAAAACTCATTTAACACGGTTGCTTTAGTCCGTTGTTGGGATTTCTGGTCGTTTGGGTCTCAGCTGATGATGCTCGTCCAGATGAATGCCTCTGGTAAAAATAGCTGTAGCAGCGGTGGCCCAGGCTGATTTCACATGTTTTGACTGTGACATGTGAAATAAAACCAACCAAAAGTGTAATGGGAGACTTTGTAAAGGACACATTTTAGGTCCAGCTTCAGTTTCCTTAGAGGGTCCACCACCTGTCAAGATAAATGACTGCTTTGGATGTTCTATAGCAGTGGTTCTCTGACTATTCAGACCAAGTAAGAAAAGATTTGGCTTTCTCAGTTATCACCAGATTGAAACCGGGTCTGTAATAGTAGTATTCCAGGTCTGAACTAGTGCTTATCCAGGTTTAAATTAGATTGCATCATTGTAACAATAGTTCTAACCAATTTTTTACCCAAAGAAGGCCGAAAAAGTGGATAAACTTGGCTCCAAATTAAGGAAATATTAGAACTGTAGAGGACCTCATGTCTGTTTGAGAAATACTGTCCTATGCTGGTAAATTAAACTGATCTCGCATTTATTCAATTACAAGTGTTTTATTGCCAAAAATACTTGACTTTTGCGATTTACTGGACCGTGTGCTAAAAAATAGCATCTCCATTTAGACCAGAAAGTTCCACCAGAAAACATTCATAGCGCAAATATAATATCAAATGGAAAATGAAAGAAAAACAAAACATGAACGAAATAGATTGAGAAAATGTAGTTTTGTTGTTTCTCACGATGGTTGGTGTGACGTGACAGTCTAAAATCTGCAATATAAGGTCACTGCAAACGCAAAAAAAAATTAAGAGGGACAACACAACGCTGGATCAAAGGAGCAATCAAGTTCGGGACACGAGGCACGCCATTTAATCGAGACAAAGGAGCTTTCAAACTCTCCCCCAGATGGGACACACACGCAACAACCAGTGGGGGGGGCGTCGTCAGGGGGCTCTTAAGACACGTTACACTGACCATTGTGTGGAAGTTACAACACAGGTCAAGGTACTGTTATTTCATCATCTCTTAGCTGTTGTCTGATATATCAGAAGCAGTAAAACCATTAACCCCAATTTGAAGTTTTATTTCTTTTTTTTTAGTCTTTCTAAACTGACAACTGACCGAGTACTTTCCCTACCACACGCACAAGAACTTTGAGACGCAACAAAATTCGGTCAAGCACTAACCCAACTACCAGCTCTTGCAAAGTCTAATTACACTTCATTTACTTGCCACTAGCTCTTGGCCCACTCTCCGGTGTTACCCGACCTGTGTGCTACACTGGGGGCAGATGGGTTGTGATCAGAGATGTACTGTTCAGGGCTTGTTTGGCACACGCACAACATGGATCGGTTTACTGGCAAACGGGAAACAGATCGGAAAAATACAAGGATCGGAGCAGATTCCGAGTTAGATAACACCAACTTATGCCAGGCAGTGGTTAATAGTACACCGAGAGAGGAAAGTGAGACCTTTTCACAGTCTATATTCCTTTTCTTTTTTTCTATTAATATTCAATTGGATTTTAATGTATTGTGAAGTCTCAAAAAGTTTTTCATACAAGTCATTTTAACTTAGTAGGAAGTTTTAACTTAAAAGCTTTGACGCGAGGGTCATCTCAGGCAGTGTCCAGGTTTTAAAAGAGTATCCTATTTCATGTGATTCACGAGACCAGAGCTTAATGAGCAGATCCAGTAAAGAACAAGAGGAACTGTGCTCATTCATTGTTACATGACCCCTGCACACTACAGCTTCCTTTACAACAAAAATATGAACATAAAAGTATGTAGTGCTAGTGGACGTAGTGCTTGTTAGCGATCAGTCAAAAGATGTATTATTTTGTTTTAACTAAAATTTTCATCATTCTGAAACCCGTTTAGCTTCATGACATCGGGAGCGTAGTGTAAGACGCAGAGTACTGACTGTATGATATGTATTTGCTGTTCTTGTCGTCCCCTCAGGCACAGACCATACATCCAGTCTGCATTCTCAATCTTCTCCAAAATCCCAGGTTTTTCACACAACCACAGCATACAATGAATGAAGTCCTGATTTTAATATTGGTTCTGAATTGGATCTTTTGGTTCAGTGATTCATAATGAGGTACATCGTCTCACAACGCTTCATGGTTATCAGGTTCATCATGTGTTCTAAAATGTGGAGATGTGGCAGACATACTCATCATCATATCCTCCAAAAACATGCCTGAGCTCGAGTGTCAACCCAGAACATGCGTAAGAGGCAAAATCCTACAGATAAGGTGCTGACCAAGCTGAGCCCATATGACCCACTGCTCCTGACAGGGTGTACAAGCTGCACTGAAGGATGGGTCAAATGCAGAGGATTATTCTTAAAGTGCAGATGAAAGTGAGGTTTTCTAGTTTTTCTATTCATGACGATTACTATTACGATGCAATCAACCACTTAGCCTGGTATGATTTGAAGGACTCCAGAGCCTGTCTCGTGTGTTTTCCCTGTAGCATTTAGCATAAGACCTCCAAACACGCACGTTATGAACAATCAAGAGAGAGTATTTAGGTGAGGTTGTGGTTGCACGTCTGCGGGCAAAGTGACGACTGGACATGCACAGCACTGTAGCTAACTCCAAAATAGTTCTTTAAACAATGATTCAATGATAGAAAACCACTTTTATACTAATGCAATGACAATAGCTGTTAATTAAACTCCGGTAGAAGCGTTTTTATATTATTTAGTTGCTCTCTAAGAGGTCAGAGCATCATTACAAGTCATAGTCTCGTGTGTAAACCATTTGGTGTTTTATTTTAATTTATTTTATATTTCTGAATTGATGTGCTTCTTGTAAACGTCTAGTGACCACTGAAGTTCATGGTTAACGTATTACTGATGCGGAGACCAGATAAACGACATACTGTAAATATCATGAAATAAAAGTTTATATACTTTAAAAAGGTGATAGGCTTTAACACTTGTACTCTTGATACTCTCTTCACCAAATTGATCAAACTGGGGGAAAAGAGAAAAAAATCAGTAGAATCTTTTATATAATCATATCCATTACGTTATAGTGAAATGTGTCGTTTAATATGCAATTTAACTTTAATCTCATACCTGATTCCTAATCTAGTGTCTGTGGTGAATGTGCTTTTCTCAAATAAATCTTGCCTCTAAATGGCCTTGTTTAATCCTCAGACTGTACTTGGCAGTTTAAACTCCACTTACAGCTACTCATAAAGTGTTTAACAAAACATCAGTTGCCAATAACATTTTATCAAGAATACATGGAGGAAATTACATCAAGTGAAAAATATCATTGCACGAGCCAAATTATTAGCGTAATACTTTTGAGTCATTAGCCCACTCATTTTTTTAGATACCGGTAATCCATCACGCTGTAACTCTTTTACTGCATCCGATCACTTTTGAATCCTTTTTTGGTGCTGCACAGAAGACAGCCTGGACGACTGTGGGCCACATTTCAAGCTTGAATAACAACAGAAAGTGCAGAACAATGTAAAAATCCAGAGTCATGGAGGCTGAGGGGGCAGAAAGTGTGACGTAAGCCCATTCAGGCGGCAGATGTGTGGGGAGGGGGGCGTCAGATGAGATGTTCTGCTCCAGGACGTTTAACCTCTGCAGACAGGACGTAGTGAGACCAAATGTCACACAGAACATGACTCTAAACCAGGAGCACTGTGAGGCATGAGCTGATTATGTTGTTTTAAAACATCATTTTTATACCTTCAAAATATGTTTTTTTTCTGTTTTTGAAAATGGAAGCAGTGGTTCTGAACATGTTTCAAGGAGGACTGGGCAATATGAGAATTAAAAACATATTGTCAAGCTGCAGCGATTAATCAATTAAAAAAAATATAATCCCAAACCCACATTGTAAATAAGAATTTGTTGTTAATGTTTTGCCAGGTAAATGAAACATTTTATGAATAAAATAATCACGACCGTCTTTTGATCATTTCTATCGTTACCTGGAAAGACTTTAAAACATGAAAATATATTTTGTTACAACAAAGACAGTGGCATTATTAAACACACTTTACACCACACACTAGAGGACTGCGCGGGGAATAAGCAATGTTGCTATAACCTGGCACAAGAATCGTTCCTCTTTTCTGTCAGTGTTTTTATGTGCATTGTCCCTGATAAATAAACTAAAAAAATAAACATTGAGTCACAATATTTCAACCATTATTTACTTGACAACTGTATTTAAAAAGTCTCAATGTACAATAGAAATCACCGTTTGACAAATCGACCTCTAAAATAATCATTAGTAACGGTCCTGATTGTCAGTGCTTCTCTGTTTATATAGTTACACTCAAGCGCAACAGTTTTCCACACCAACTCCCCCTACTGGTCAGACACTGTAAAGCTCTGAGTGAGTGACAGGTGGATTTAAACAATCACATTTAAATTGTGATCCAGGTTATAATACAATTGTGATATTATACAGCCATGAAAAATCATAATGCATCGTAAAAGAGCAGAGCTCTTCATTCATTTGTTGCCTGAGGTATATTTGGATCCCAGACGTGAGGACATTACAGGAAAACAGCAATAATTCTAGCACCTGTTGGCCACATCACACTTTATAAAATCCTTAATCCTTTATTCCATAAACCAGGTTAGCGCAGGGAAGTAATACGTGTCAGTGCACCTGTTCAAACCTATGACTCACAGTGAATCATTTTCCAATAATTTCAAATGTCTTCCATCCATGAAAATATATAACAGACAACACATGCAAGAGGCGCACAAAGGTACAAATGCTGCCAAAAATAGGCCAATCTCCGATACTTCTGTGTGAGATATTAAAATGGTGGTTAGATTACTGCCCTCTGGCGCAAACACCCAACCCTATTACATATTGTCATTAGGGTCACCAATGCATTGTGGGTCGGCTTGGGACAAAGATTAAACACGTGATGAAAACAAATTAAATAGAAAACAAAAGGAAATGCGAGACAATTGCATTCCTTTGCTTTAGTTTAAAAGTATAAACCAGGGAATTGTACAATCAATGTTCATAAATAACATTTCACTAAACGACTATGTGTTTGATCATCTGTCCAAAAAGAAAGAAAGAAAGAAAGAAAGAATGCAAGTCAATTAATGTGTTATGATCACCGTTTTTTTTTTGTGTCATTTCTCAAATATGTGAATGAAATGAGCCAGTTCAAGTATTACCAAAACAGTTCAGAATAATAAAAAACACCAAAGATTTAGGACATTCCTCATGCCGGATCTAATTATGAACAGTTGGAGTAAACAATTCTGTTGTGTTTCTTAAAATACAGGCAGAAGGACGTGGGAGAAAAATAGATCATATTTGTGCTAGAGATGTTCTAAACAAACAACCAGTCTATCATATTAAAAAATGTTGTTTGAATACAAAAACTTGCAGAGTTATAGTATTTAAAGTTGGATTGGGTATAAAATCATTTCTGCATTTTTGACTTCTGCAATCCATTGAATTAGGCCTGAAACAAGTTAATGATAAATGAATTAATTGCAACACATTGATTACTGAAATAAACATCATTAATTTAGTAGTTGAATAATCGTTAAAACATGCCATGAGCTGAGAAAAGAAGTTTTATGATTCATAGAGCTGTAACTACACAACATTGACACTGGAAATGTTCAAATGTGTTTTTGATGAAAACACACAAATACTCTATACTATCTTCATCAGGATGTCCTACAGCGCCTTCACTCCAGCTTTGTCTGGTCAAAGGTTAAGAAAATGTAATCTTAACAACTAACCGATTAATCAGAAGAATACATGCTATACCCGTAACTGATTAGGAAAACGGTGGTTATTTGAAGCACTACATTGACTATTGTCTTTGGGATAAAAGCAGCACAATATATAGCACAATGGAATCGAAATTACAATTTCAGTTAGCACAATTAGCACATCGAAAAGACTGCAATTATTTACTGTAGACAATAGAATTTCCCCTACAAAAAACAAAATATCCTGTCTTTTTATAGAATAATCTTGTTGTACCAGTTCATACCCCTACAAACATCTTCTTGTATTGGTTTATTAGTTCCTGGAATTATCATTTTTTTAAACAAATCTCATCACAAGTAGGTTTTTCATCCCCCAAAACCATGCAGCACTAACTTGGATGATAAAAGTATGTATTTTAACCCCAAACACAGCCCTCACTGTTAATGATCATAAATATGACCATTAACACTCCAGGCCAGACCCCAAATACAGCCCTCTTACAGATAATGATTGTAAATATGACCATTAACACTCCAGTGCAGACCCCATGATCGTAAATATTTAGAGGCAGCATCGTCCCTAAACTCTTTTTAATTTTCCATTGAGCCTCACATACTCACGGTGATAGAAGCCATGACTGTTCTGTTCCAATACCTTTCCTTTTCGGGTCAGTGGAGAGGAGCAGTATGACACTCACAGGATTATTTATTCAGAAGACAGGCCTCGCTGCGCCCGGTTCACGTGGACGCTGCCATACATCTACAGCAAGGTGTGTTTTGGTTTGATTTCTAGCACAAAGATCACAGGGAGGACACGGCTGAGCTCGAATTCCCAGAGAAAGCGTTGAAGCTGCCACCGAAAGCGTTGTTCGGTGCTGAGAAGGCGCTCGACCAACTCAATAACTGTGTCCGTTGTAGGGAAATGAGACTATTCCTGAAGAAAACTGGAAATGCACTGGGGAATTTGTATAAATAAATGTAATAGACCCTTCCACAGGCAACATATGCAGAAGTATTATTCCTTTGCAAATAGGAAAACAATACTCAAAACACATTGCATCAGCGCCGCTCTGAGCTATGAAAGAGCATTCATCCTTGTCATGGCTTCAGAGATAAAGGACAAAGGCCAAACCCGTGATCGTTCTCAGACGCCGTCCAGAAGGGAGAAAGGTAAACTCCTCAAACCTCGCCAAGGGCTGTTTCTGGTTCATTTAAAGGGCAAAGAAAAGGGTTTCTCATCAGTCATCACTTAATTTGACATGGCCAGAAATAAAACATAAAACAAATCTTATATTGCGTTTATACCGGGCAGGACAGTCCATCAATGGGCTGAGATGCAGGACGTTTGTCTCTAACGGGGTGACGTCACGAGGGTGGGTCCAGGCTTTTAGATAGAGACCCGTCTTCCCGTATTTTGGACGTGGTATTTTAAAATGTGGACGGGCATTTTCGAGAGCAGGGACGGCCATTTTATTAAAACATCTTAGAAAAAAAGAGAATATTATCATTAAATCGGGCCGGGAAGCATTTGATAATAGTCTGCCATTACAGTTTACTGTTTACAAGGGAAAATTTGCATGCTGCGCGCTGATTGGTCGACGAAATGTGTGTGCTTGGCTCTGATTGGCTGCCGAGCTGTGGTCGGGAGAAGGCCAAAGCTACTAGTTTTTTTGCCTAGTCCGCCCCCGTACCCCCGGACAAAATGATTTGCTCCATATTGCTTCCTCCATATTGCGAGGAAAGACGCTTGTGGTTAGTGGTTATTTCTGTCTGTATGACCTGCACAAGACTTAAAATAGAGGCGTGAGATAGAGGTATATAATACAAAATGCATGTTGCAACATTGAATATCAAGTACATCCTCTGACAGGATGTGCCCACGTGACATCACAACATACTATAATCACTACAGTTTAAGATCGAGCTGGAGCAGGTCAGAATAAAATTGTAGATATTGCTGTTTGACTCTCAGATTATGGATTTGATTAATTCTTTCTGGTTCATACCTCTGTAATCACAAGCTTGAACTTGAAACTAAAATTGGCACCAGGTTCTGTGTCTTCTCTGTCCGTATGAATAAACAAAAGTGAAAATAGTTGTTCGCACCAGTCTCTCAAAGTAGTGCCATTATTCAACTCAAACATTGTGATTGTTCTCAGTTGGAAGGACTCTAAAACATAAGATTAATATGTCAAATTACTGGAGATGATATTGTTCAACATTTGAGGATTTCTTTCATTTTTTTCTTTCAAAAACATCATCAAATTCTATAATGTGAACGCAACCTGTTAAAAAGGCTGCAAAAGAGCATTTAAATTAAATGAAACATTTAAGAACAGCACATCTGCACTTTCATAGTCAATTATGCAAGTACATTCATTACTTGAACATCAACTGAGAAATTTAACAGCACATTAAGCACATTTATGGTGGATTGTCATAATATTGTCATCTGAATATCATTAAAAAAGTTTTTAGCTGCAATTTTAACTCAAAAGTTCAAACTATGGATGTTAAGATTATTCAGTTAATCAATAAACGTGATTATTCATGCCACAATATAGCATAAAAAACAAAAAATAATAATTAATGACACTTTTCAATGCCAAATTACGTATTTTTAGTTACATCTATTGTCAAAAAATAGACCTAAATGTAAATAACTTTTTTTATCTGGCTGCTTTTGTCAAATTTAACTTCATTTCGTCTTTCAGAAAGTCACATTTCATTAAGCACGTCACAAACTTGAGGAACAGTAACATGTTAGACCACGGAAACGAAAGAGAATTAAAGATCTCATTGTCGTTAAGTCACAGCCTCATTAATCAGGAACAATCGTTGAATCGTGATGCTTTTTGCTCACAAAAATCGTAGCACTAAAATTCGACATCCCGAGTACAAACTATTATTTCTTCTCTCAGTTTCATCCAGCTGCAAAGCACGGCATTGGCTGAAAACGGTACAAAGCTGGTGCATGTTGTCCTGTTCCAAAGCTGCAGTGTGGGATAGACTGGCCTGCAGCGCTGTCAGAGCCGTCACTGCGGGCCACTGTTTCACTTGGTTCTCATCCAACGGGCCACACTGAATGATGAAGTCCAACCATCTTGGACTCACTCAACTTTCCGCTGGACCGGGCTGCATCCAGGGGTCGTACAAATACACAAGAAGCATGTGAACCGGGAGCCGGGCCGAACTTTCTCAAATCTGTCAGACAAAGCAGCATCTTCTTCTCATACGTATGCCATCCTCGGCCCATAAATATTTAAAACGGCCCGGGCCATGTTCGTGTTTAGTCTGATAACTGCCGAAGATCGCGTTTCACTACTGAGCCATTTTATGTTTTCACAAGATGCAACAACAAGTACCACTCAAATACACACTGTATATATTAAGCATTAAATAAACGATGAGATGGGATGACAAGGGGCAGAAGAGAGGTGTACTTTTAGTTTGAGTGGGTCCCCTGGAGGAGGTGGAAGTGTCTGGGGAGATGGATAAGACTCTCTGCTTAGATTGCTGCTTCATTATGATTTGGAGAAAACATCCTTACCTAATTTATTGCAGGTTAAAATAAATCATTTACTCAGTAGTTTTCATTTATTTTTGTTTTGCATATTTGTAGATTTTTTTATATATATATTTTTTTTATAGAAAACTTACAGCAGATAATTTTTGCTTGATTTGTTGCTTGATTTTTTTGTCTATTTTTTTGTTTTAATTTGCAATGTGGTTTTGAATGTAGAAATCAAACTTTAATGTTGTAATACTGATTAGAATTATCCACAAAGTGAAGCCAGACTTACTTTTGTACTAATCATTTTTTCTGCACTTTGGTGGCAGAAGTTTGATAAGATAAGTGTAATCAAACAAGAATATTAGCTTAAAACAGACAATTTTGCTTTTAAATACATTTCTCATATTTTAGTGTTGTCATTTTCAAAAAAATATTCCATTTCAACTTTATTTACGTAGCACATTTTACAAACATAGATAGTTTCCAAAGCACTGCAGATAATAGCAATGTAGAACTGACATTTAGCTCTAAATAAATGAAAACATATAATCCCAAACAAATGGATCTCGGCCTGATAAAATCACTTACTACAATAAAAACAAATTCAAAATAACTCGTTGCTGGGATTTGAACCCAGGACCGTTGTGCCCCTGGATTTGTAATTCTCTCCCCATTCATCACACACACTACAAACAGTCCTTACATAAGCATCATTGACTGAGGCGGCCTCTTGTTTCTTCTGCTCTGTGTCAAAGGAAAAGCTGCCAGTTTGAATTCCTCCCGGTCCGAGATCAATACGCACGCACTTAACTCATCAAAACAAAGAGAAAATCACACTGAAAACTCCTCTCTTATCTAGTATTCACATGGATTGATTATATATTAGTGTTTTTGGAGTTTGCAGAAGACATTATAGTGAAAACAAATATACAGTAATTGTGCAAAGAACTATTTTACTCGAGTGATACTGAACAGAATGAATTTACGTTTGACAAGTAAAATAATCTACAGGAGTTTGAATGACGCTCTATAAATGACAAACCAATTGATGTGTTTACTCAACGTTTTCGGAGTCGACTAAAGACTCGTCCTGCCGATCGATTTGTCGACTGAAAAGGCAAAAGTTCTCAAAAATAACAGAAAAAAGCAGATTAAACTCTTGATTCACTCCCTATTCTAACTGACAACTAACTCACTCCATGTCGTCGCCAATGAATCCTTCTAATCCAAATACATGTATAAATCGAGTGATACAAATATTGATCGACTAAGACGCCACTGACTAATTAATCGACTAAACGCCTAAGCACCTACTTCCCTAATCCAGACACTGTACAGGATTCACAGGGATTCATTCATGAAACGTCCTCCAGACTGCGCTACAATTAAAAAAAACAAAAAAGTAGAAATTGCCTTTACGGGTTGATAGAAAACACTTAGACGCGGCACAGTCGCTTATGCAACGCAACATGTATATTCAGCAGATAATGTTACCTTATCTTTGCTGTACACAGATGGATCAGATCACACCAATTCAATTACAGTGTAAAGTGAACCGCAACCAAGCGCTAACACAAAACACTGCGTATGGAACAAACAGACACATAATAATAGTAATAGCATAGTAATAATAGTCAAATAGTTTCATTCACAATATTACGTAGCATACAGTGGACGTTCCAGTGACAGTAACACATTGATTATACGTTTTTAAAGCGTCTGTGTCTGTGATCCTTTAAATAAAGTGAGAGTCGCCACTTGCATTGTCGCTTTGGGCCTAATGAATTACTGCTGCTCTAATCTAAGTCATCAGTGTTAATAATTTAGCCGTGGAAATGGATTCGCCGCTGCCAAACGTGCGCCCGCGATGATAGCAGAGAAATGACAATCATGATTTATTCACGCTTCTATCCTCATAAAGATTAAGTGCATGTGTTCCGCGGACGGCACCGGCGAACGGGGAAGGTGGCGAGGAACAAGGGAAGGAGACGAGGTGGTGTGGACGCGCGCCTAATGCAATGAGGAAGGAGGTTTGCGTCATAACTTAATGCAGTCTGAAGCTCGCTGCCACATTTGTATTCCGACGAGGATTGCACATTTACAGAGCAGAGCGGAGAAGAATAACAATGGAGGAGTTCGGATATTAGCGCTTGACTCAACAAAGTCACTCACAGTCACACATGGGGCCTGCCCGGTGCTCATCTAGGGCCCCGTGTGGCTGCTCGTACCCAGCTGTAACCGTCTGGGGTTGGTAAACAAAAACATTCAGGGACAAATTAATGCAAAAAATGAATATCGAAATTTGATACTTTAAAAAATCACAAAGAATTTGACCTTTCCTGAACAGCTCTATAGTGGTTTTCTTCTATTTCAGACTGCAAAGGACCACATGGTACTAAAATGGAATAATTTGAATTATTTTGTTTGAAAATAACAAATGTGTTTTATTATAAATGTGATTATTGGTATCGAGCCAGCTTCTTTGCATCAAAATTAGGGCTGCAACTAATGATTATTTTGGTAATTGATTAGTCTGGCAATTATTCTTTTGATTAATTGATGAGCTGTTTGGAATGTGGAATGATCTTTACTCAATTTTACCCAGATAACGCTGAACTGAAGCCATTGGAGGACGTCCAGGTGGAGGATATTTACAGACAAAAAGGTTGTGTGTTCTCATCAAAAACACTACATTTACACATTCCCCATGTCATTTATGTGTGAGTCCTGCAATAAAACCTCTTCTCTCAGATCATGGCACGTTTTGGAGTCCGTGTATTGACCAGTTATTGACGACTCAATTACTGTTGCGATTAATCGATTAACCGGGACGTAACGATAACGGACAGATTGTGATACCGCGTCATCAAAAGTCTCACATTAATATCGTGAGCTGTTACATTTTATTGAATTACTCCTTTGATCAAATGCGTTTGTTTTGTAGCAGCAACAGAACATGATCTATTTCAGTGCAGACAACACAAAGACATGACATTTTTACATCTTAAGTCTTTGGAATATGGCAGGAATGATTTGATGGTATTCAAAGCATTTTAACAGAAAAAGGTTTGCATTTCTACAATTATGTAACAATATCGCTAAACTGTGGAACGAGCTGCACCGAGAGTGTCACGTTATGTCTTTAAATCAGCTCTTGAAACATTTCTCTTTAGCTTTTTATGGAAATTTTGATTTTTTTTCTTACTATACAGTGTGTGTTTGTACGTCTTTGTATTTCTGTGATCTGTGTCTGTCATTGCTGTGTTTTCTAATTATCGTTGTGTACTGCTCTCTGTTCACCTGAAATGAATGTTGTATTGGATAAATATTGTAATGACTGTTGTGGTAATATTGTACTGAGAGATTTACATATTGTTAAAACGTAATCGAGTCAAATTATAACCACGTTGATTGGGTCAAAACTCTTTCAAATTAACTGATCCTGTCCCAGTTTAGTCCAGCTTTAATCTCGGTTAAATCTGCAATTCCACAACAAAAACCCAAACACTGACAGTTTTTCCATGTGCAAATAGGTCGTTTTTCATATTGCACAGTGTGTTGCATCAGTGGTATGAGCTGCTGACACACCAAATAATTCAAAACCAATATTTAACACTGGCAAATGCAGAAAATCCTGAATACATTTGCCAGAGTCCATTCTATATGCAAATTCTACATGCCACGGCGTGTATTGTTTGAATGTAAATGCTGTTTAAAAAGACCACGTGCCCATCACCTCGTTAACTGTGCACGTGCTGCTAATGATGACGCTTTGACTTCTGCTGTATTTTCATTGCGTAAATACATCTAACTTCACCAAACCTTTAAAGAAGAAATACATTTTAAAGTTTGTGAAAAAGTGTAGCTTTAATTTACACAGCCAAATGATTTTCACACTATTCTACAACATTTCATTGACATTTGTGTCTAATTTTACAATTTTGGCTGCAATAAAAGTCACAACCAAATCAAAAATGTTGTGTAACTTAACTAAACTGTCCTATTGTCTTTGGAGCTAAAGTTTAGACCTCTACAAACTAAAGTTCTCACGATACTAAAAACTCAATTTCGATACTTTAAGGAATATATTCTTAAACATTATGATCTTTTACTTGTTCTGATAATGTTCAAGGTCATTCTAAAACTTCATAAAAGACAAAAATAATTGTGCCCTGTTGTTATAGTCTTTCTTTTAGTATCGATATTTGCTGAAATGAGTGTCTCATTTCGATACTAGCTTTAGTATCTGTTTTTGATACTTTGGATAACCTGAACAAACCCGGCCCGGGTCTTCAAGGTCGCACAAGGATGCATTACAAGCTCATTAAAAAGTGTCATTTGAGACTCGTAAATAATTACACTTAATGGTGGAGTATTGTCTTTGCACCTTTTGAAACTCAGACGCTCGCTTTAGTCACGTTACAGACTCAAATGCATATAATATCTCAGCTTTCTCAGTGATATTTCAGCTTTCTCAGTGATGTTTCAGCTTTCTCAGTGCTTTCTCAGTGATGTTTCAGCTTTCTCAGTGATGTTTCAGCTTTCTCAGTGATATTTCAGCTTTCTCAGTGATGTTTCAGCTTTCTCAGTGCTTTCTCAGTGATGTTTCAGCTTTCTCAGTGATGTTTCAGCTTTCTCAGTGATATTTCAGCTTTCTCAGTGATGTTTCAGCTTTCTCAGTGATATTTCAGCTTTCTCAGTGATGTTTCAGCTTTCTCAGTGCTTTCTCAGTGATGTTTCAGCTTTCTCAGTGATGTTTCAGCTTTCTCAGTGATGTTTCAGCTTTCTCAGTGATGTTTCGGCTTTCTCAGTGATATTTCAGCTTTCTCAGTGATGTTTCAGCTTTCTCAGTGATGTTTCAGCTTTCTCAGTGATGTTTCAGCTTTCTCAGTGATGTTTCAGCTTTCTCAGTGATGTTTCGGCTTTCTCAGTGATATGTCAGCTTTCTCAGTGATATTTCAGCTTTCTCAGTGATGTTTCGGCTTTCTCAGTGATGTTTCAGCTTTCTCAGTGATATTTCAGCTTTCTCAGTGTTGCTCCCATGTTTAAAAAGCACGTTGTGAACTAAACCTTGATTTTAAAGCAGTGATAATTGCACATTAAAAGCAACATTTGTCAACATCGCTCAGCCTTGATTTTCCTCTGTGTTAAAACTCCTGTCGGCCTTTTCACTTTGTTCTGCCTCTGTTGTGTTTCCTGCTTCGTGCATATCCAGCAGCAGGTACAGTCTGCTTCGTGCATATCCAGCAGCAGGTACAGTCTACTTTGTGCATATCCAGCACGTACAGTCTGCTTCATGCATATCCAGCAGCAGGTACTCCATATCCAGCTTCGTGCATATCCAGCAGCACGTACAGTCTGCTTTGTGCATATCCAGCAGCAGGTACAGTCTGCTTCGTGCATATCCAGCAGCACGTATAGTCTGCTTTGTGCATATCCAGCAGCACGTATAGTCTGCTTTGTGCATATCCAGCAGCAGGTACAGTCTGCTTCGTGCATATCCAGCAGCACGTATAGTCTGCTTTGTGCATATCCAGCAGCACGTATAGTCTGCTTTGTGCATATCCAGCAGCACGTACAGTCTGCTTCGTGCATATCCAGCAGCAGGTACAGTCTACTTTGTGCATATCCAGCACGTACAGTCTGCTTCATGCATATCCAGCAGCAGGTACTCCATATCCAGCTTCGTGCATATCCAGCAGCACGTACAGTCTGCTTTGTGCATATCCAGCAGCAGGTACAGTCTGCTTCGTGCATATCCAGCAGGTACAGTCTGCTTCGTGCATATCCAGCAGCAGGTACAGTCTGCTTTGTGCATATCCAGCAGGTACAGTCTGCTTTGTGCATATCCAGCAGCACGTACAGTCTGCTTCGTGCATATCCAGCAGAAGGTACAGTCTACTTTGTGCATATCCAGCACGTACAGTCTGCTTCATGCATATCCAGCAGCAGGTACTCCATATCCAGCTTCGTGCATATCCAGCAGCACGTACAGTCTGCTTTGTGCATATCCAGCAGCAGGTACAGTCTGCTTCGTGCATATCCAGCAGGTACAGTCTGCTTCGTGCATATCCAGCAGCACGTATAGTCTGCTTTGTGCATATCCAGCAGCACGTACAGTCTGCTTCGTGCATATCCAGCAGCAGGTACAGTCTACTTTGTGCATATCCAGCACGTACAGTCTGCTTCATGCATATCCAGCAGCAGGTACTCCATATCCAGCTTCGTGCATATCCAGCAGCACGTACAGTCTGCTTTGTGCATATCCAGCAGCAGGTACAGTCTGCTTCGTGCATATCCAGCAGGTACAGTCTGCTTCGTGCATATCCAGCAGCACGTATAGTCTGCTTTGTGCATATCCAGCAGCACGTACAGTCTGCTTCGTGCATATCCAGCAGCAGGTACAGTCTGCTTCGTGCATATCCAGCAGGTACAGTCTGCTTCGTGCATATCCAGCAGGTACAGTCTGCTTCGTGCATATCCAGCAGGTACAGTCTGCTTTGTGCATATCCAGCAGGTACAGTCTGCTTCGTGCATATCCAGCAGGTACAGTCTGCTTCGTGCATATCCAGCAGGTACAGTCTGCTTCGTGCATATCCAGCAGGTACAGTCTGCTTCGTGCATATCCAGCAGGTACAGTCTGCTTGGTGCTTTAAGGCCAGTGGAACAGCAGAGCTCTGGTGAAGTCATTAAAGTTTAACACACACTAATCAAGGTTTGAATCCTCCCTGGGCTCACAGTTACAGTGCACGCTTAAGTTTGTTCTGATCTGATAGAGTTACAGCCACAGGTCAGCACTGTCATCTGTCAAGAGCACACACAATACTATAGATTCTTGTTCATCAGATATTGTTTTGTATGTTGATGAAAAATACATTATTGACTATTTTGTATTTGATGAGAAACTACTGGTATCACATATTTAGAAAACAACTTAATGACAGAATTGATATAATGTTTCACTGTCGCAAGCAGTAGATTTGCATTTATAGTGTTTTATTTGTGTATCACGGGGAGGGAGAATTTGTAAAAGAATTGCATTTAATTACAGAACAGTAGGCGGAGCTAGGGGAAAGGTGAAAGCAGACGATACATGATTATTCAAACATACAGGAATCACTTAAACATAACTTTTATACAATATTGATGAGGGGAAAACCATTATAATGAAATGGTTAAGCTCATTAAGTCTTGGCAAAATAAGTCTCCTTAAATGCATAAACTTCAAAAAAGGAGCAGGAGAAATATAAAGGTCTAGATTAATCAAATTCAAAGTCAATCCTCCACAACAAAGCTTTACATTCTGTTACACAAAAGTTAGAAAATAACCATACGCAGGTTTGTTTACTCTCTTTTCAATTTGATTAGCAGAAAACACTTCCAGTTTAATAAGAAGCATGTCCACAGCAAATGAAATGGTACTTTAAGTTATTACTCACTGATATGACCTATGTAGATATTGGACAGAGTTGCTAAAGAGGGAGGGCATTTGATGTAATCCCTAAATTGAATATCTATTTTAAGTATAGGCCTGAGTCTTTATACAGCCAACAGAAAAAAATAGAAAGTGTAGAACAGCTGTATTCCTCGCGGCAGCTGTAGTGAGTACATTGCCATGGGGCGAGCAGAGACTGGCAGTTATACCCGATGTTGAGGAAATAAATCATTGCAAAAATAGATGAGCAATAGTTGACTAAGGCAAAGTAATATCTCACAGTCGACTCTGTAATGAAGAGCTGAAGACAAGAGCTAAAGAGTAAAGAGTACATAATGGCATCAGATGTAATGACAAGACTGCAGTATACACACAAACACAAACACACACACACACATACACACACACATACACACAAACACACACACACACACACACACACACACATACACACACACATACACACAAACACACACACACACACACACACACACACATACACACGCGCACACGCGCACACACACACACACACACACACAAACACACGCGCACACACACACACACACACACAAACACACACACACACACACACACAATCACAATTATGGGTTTCTATTGGACCAGAAAAGATAAGGTTTTGTGTGATTTAGCTGAAGATTTGTGAATGAATCGTGAGTTCAACCTAAATTCAGAGTTTCCAAGTGCATTTCTGTACGACTAGTGTTTTTGCATGAACTCCCGTGCAGTTGTGGTCTTGTGAGTACAGCTGGAGTCAGATACATCAGATCATAGAGCCTGTGCTTGAATTTTACAAATGATTATCATGATAATAATAATAAACTCGCACATCGATGTTTTTGCAGGGGCAGGGAGCTAATACAGCTCCATTGCCCTCAACACCAGACAGATAGTTACCTGTCCTCTCCTCACAGCACCTGCCTCTGCTGTAATAATGGTCAACTTATATAAGCTCCTTTATGACACTTGCTCATTGTGAGAGCCCCATGTCGCACACTGAGGCGGAGGCTTTATGGTCCCCGATCCATAAAGAGCAGCTGCAAGTGTCACCTGTTGGACACTTGTCTAACTGTAAGGCAAAGACTGTAACTGATATGACCTTGCACTGCAACGTGGAACATTTTGTTAGTTTAGTGCATAACACTTCAACAACTACACCTTAATAAAGCATGAACAAAGACTTAATTCATAAGAACAAATCGTGTTTCTGGGCTGCAAGATTAGTCACAATCAGCAAATCGCAAAGACTGCCACTTTTTAAGTCCCATAATTTCTTCAATAAACAACAAAATATCTTGTCTTATTCTGCATAAAAACTGCTAATGCTGTAGTTTAGACGGTTTAAACATGTTATGAGATACAAAGGATTCTTGTAGTTTGCTGTGAAGTCTTTTTTTTCAATTCTCCTGCTTAAAAAGGTCAGAATCCTCTTAATAATAATACATAAATTGCAAATATAATCGCAATTGTAATGCTGTATATTAACGAATACCCTACCTCTAACTTCTAACCCCTTAACTAAGTAAGTATTTGTTCATGGTTTATCAAGGGCAAATAAGGTAGATATTTTTAAAGTGTTTGTTGAGTGCTATATGAGAAGGCTATTAGTGATGCTATATAATGCAAGCCTATGTTTAAATTTTAAAGCTGTTAGCTGGGATGAAGTATTAGCCTACAGTTAATAATGTATCAGCATTAGTCGACTGTTACATTATTGTTAAGTCCAGCTTTATAAAATCAAACTTTATGAATGAAAAAGTAAAGATACGTTGACACGTAAAAAGCCAGATAAAAAAGTAATGCTTTACGTTCTTAGACAATAGATTGGAGATTTGATTAATCCGTTTTTCACTGTCGCCCTCCCTGCTGTTGTGATTTTGAAGTGTTACAAAAATAAATTGAATTGAAATTACTCATTGTTGCTGTCTACAAAAAAATCTCAAGATCATATATGTCTTTGCCCTTACAATTTATATTGATTATTCACAAAAAATAAACAGCAAAATCACAAACCAGAAAGCTATCCAAAATATCTTGATTTCCTTGCGAGGGGGAAAAAAGGCTCTACTATGTCACGCTTTCCAATGCAAATCTAACTTTTTTATTTCATGTGTCATGAATGGACACAATGGACACAAGTGGGGGACATTCTCTAAACATGTGGGACGAGGAACAGGCGCCTAAACGGCTGCGCGGGACCACCGAAAGAGAGACAGGTGGTCACAGTTTGTCAGTTAGTTTTACGCGCGGCACGACTAATAAGCCCAGCCGCAAATCGTGAACACAACTTGTCTTTCCCAAAATAAAGATATCTCCAAACTTTCAGCAGGGTCACTTTGCGTGTCCGCGCCGCGTCCTTACCTATCGTGGTTATGACGGTGATGGCGAAGTAAAAGGAGCCCGCGAACATCCACTGGACCCCAGCTTTGTGCGGTTTGAGCTGCAGCACCACTTTCTCCAGCTCGTCAAAGTCCTCCGTGGACAAGTTGAACGAGCTCAGCAGCTCCCGCTTCTTCAAGTCCAACTCTTTCCTCTGACTCGTCTCCTTCTGGGACTCGAGCGCGTCGAAGATCGCAGCGCCCACGAACAGGTAGGTGAAGGTGCACACGATCAGGGCGAGGGTGCGCACGTTTTGCCGCTTCATGGCGCCGGTCGCGGAGCGTGTCACCCGGGGCAGTGGAGTCTGGAGGCCGGGGAGCTCGGCTGGGTCATGGTGGGTGCGAGCGCCGCTGTCTGACGCGGCGCGCGGACGGAGCGGAGGATTTAAGCCGCGGAGCTGTTCATTCAGCACCAGCCCGCCCTCCTGCCCAGGAGCCCGCCCCTCTCCGGCTCACACACGAATAGAGAAAGACCCCCCCCCCCCCCCCCCCCCGCCCCGCAGAACATCCAAATGTTTTAAGTTTTCCCTGAAACTGATCTTCTGTGTCCAGATTACTACAACTGAATCTCTACTTACAGTTCTATGTATCAATTTTATCGAGGCAAATAAGATAGATATTATAAAGTCTTGGTTCAGTCTTCTGGGAGAAGGCTATTATTGATGCTGTATAATAGAAGCCTATGTCTTAAACTGATTTAAAAAAGCTGTTAGCTGGGATGAAGTCATTGCCTACAGTTAATAATCGTAATTAAATAATCTTTCATTTGCTTTTCTTTTCTTTTTTTTTCACCAGCCGAGCTTTATACAATCAAACTTTATGAATGAAAAAGTACACTGGGTTGTAAAAAAGCCAGATAAAAATCACTTTGTTTTATGTTTATAGACAATAGACTGAACTGAAATTGGTCATTCTTGCTGCTTACAATTCACACGATTATTTATTTCTTAGCCTTTACAAGTTATATTGAATAATCACAAATATATCACAAAAATAATCTTGCCAAAATTACAACCCAGGAACCCTTGCAAAATGTCTTGATTGCTTTGTGAGTGTTTTATTATGTCTACATCATCATTTAGGCGCCTGTCCTTCCTCCCACTTATTGAAAATGTCCCACTTAAATGAAATTATGTTGGATGTAGTGGTTTTCTGGTTTGCGCCATTACTATTCCAAAGTCTTTGAGTGTTATGATTGAAAAAACAAAAAAAATGTTATGATGTTATTGCAGTTGTTATATAGAAGTAGGCTATGGCTGCAGAGCCACGGCGCGGTCAAATAGCCCAGCAGTTTCAGGAACCGCGGCACTGCCATATAGCCTCACGCCTAACCCTAACCCTAACCTTAACCCTAACACTGACCCTAAACTTAACCCTAACCCAAACCTTAACCCTAACCCTAACCCTAACCCTAACCCTGACCCTAACCTTAACCTTAACCCTGACCCTAACCTTAACCCTAACCTTAACCCTTACCCTGACCCTAACCTTAACCCTAACCTTAACCCTAACCCTAATCCTAACCCTAACCCTAACCCTAACCCTAACCTTAACCCTAACCCTAACCTTAACCCTAACCCTAACCCTGACCCTAACCGTGACCCTAACCTTAACCCTAACCTTAACCCTAACCCTAACCTTAACCCTAACCCTAACCCTAACCCTAACCCTAACCTTAACCTTAACCCTAACCCTAACCCTAACCTAGCGCGGTCTAAAACAGCGCGGTCAAATAGCGCAGCATTTTCAGGAGCCGCGGCACAAAATAACATGGCAGTTTCGGCCCGACGCAGCGGCTCTGTAGACACTCCTTTAAAAGTAAGTACGTAAAGAAAGTAAAAAGTATGTAAGTAAAGTATTTTATTTACCAACATCACAACATTCTTCACAGTAAAAGACTGCTTCAAATACAAATCTAGGTTCTTAAAATATAATTGTTATTCAGAGAGTTGCTTCATTTCTCAGACCTTCCATCTTTGCCTTTTCTATTCACTTTCTCTCCTCTTTTCTGAAATCAATATTATTTCATAGTGTGACTCAATGTAAACATCTTGTTGAACTTTGAACAGTAATATCTTCAGACTTTTCCTCAGAGCCCAGTTCTTCAGACTCACTGCACTATCTTCCTGTGCTTGTAATGCACACATATGACAAAAGCAGTCCAAACAAGTCACCCAGAAGTTGGAGAAGATCCAGATGTTGTTTTGGCCCCGAGACAAACTTTGCTTTAAGAGGTCACTATTCCCAGAGGGGCTGTTCAGATCGAGCCTACGTCACAAAACACTCAATGTTTTAACTGACTTCTGATAGGTTTCCAAGTAAAGATTAAAGAGAAAATGTATGTAACAATATGTAATATCCAGTAAGTGGATATTTATTTTGATAACCAAGCCAAGAGCTCTGTGTGAAACTGTCCAAGCAGAAAGCATGTTTATCTGGAGTATAGAGAGTCCTCTAAGCAGTGGAGGAGCATCCAGATCAACTACAGTAGCACTTCCCGAGAGGAGCGGAAGAAGGAAAAAAAAACACGTGAGCAGCAATGTACAGATACAGGTGAACTAGAATATTAAATATTGTTTTTAGGAAAACTAGTCAGAAGCAGAGGATAGTGCTCAAGCTGTTATACTTCCCCCAGCACAGTAGTTTGTATTTCTGTTCCTAACTGGCCTGACCATAAGCAATTTCACAGAGGAACATTTTAAGCCTGGTCTTAAATGAAGAGACAGTGTCGGCCTCTTTAACATGGACAGGGAGGATTAGGAGTTAAAAGTGAGTCCGAGTTTAAAGACGAGTTGATAATGAGTTAATTGATCCCTATAGCTACGTTTTAGTCAAGAATGACCTTGTTTGGGAAGGACTGATTCCTCTTTAAATCTTTGTCAAGATCAGGGGTGGACAGTTATTTTCCTCCGAGGGCCATATTCGAATCCAGCCAAGTAGCGGCAAGTAGTCCGCAATCATTGGTGTGAAATTTTGTTTTAATTAAATATCAAATAAAATATCACTTTTCCGCCAAATATAGGCTATTTAATCTATTATTTAATTCATTTCACGTCATATTTATTAAGGATACAAGTGCAGACAGATTAATAAAATAAATAAATAATAAATAAATAAATAAATAAATATATATATATATATATATATATATATATATATATATATATATATATATATATTTATTTATTTTATTTTTTTTAAACATTACTTGGCATGTTTGGCGGGCTAGATTATAAAGACAAACGGGCCCGCGGGCCGTAATTTGCCCACCCCTGGTATTATAATCTAGACTCTAGATTATTGAGCGTCTGCGTGATGTCACGCAGGCACTATATGTTCTTGTATTTCACGTATTTTTTTATTTTCCCATGATTTTCCATTTAGCCAGTTTCAACTCCTTAACGCTTCAACCGATTTCAACATGTTATATCTCATTATGATCGCTTTCACAGTAGTACGTGTGCTATTACTTTTGACATTTGAAAAACTTGTACTTTTTGCAGAATTTTCAAAAGTATTAGTACTTTTTCCCCATTTTAAATGAATTTGGGCATTATGAGTGTCTGCGTAATTCTTTAGGCTTTATTCTTTAGAATTTTGTGACGGAGCCAGTCGAGCGAGAGAGAGAGAGAGAGAGAGAGAGAGAGAGAGAGAGGGAGGGAGAGAGGGAGGAATGGAAAATATAATAATAATAATAATTAAATATAGCCGCAAGCGGCAATGATCGGCCCTCGCCACGCCGCCGCCACGCCGCCGCAAGAGGAGGGGGCGCTAACGCGCCCCAATTGTCCTTTTATTACGCCTACTGCTGAATCTGTGACGCTGTCACATCTTCTCCCCTTTGTTTTACCATCAAAAAGCTATTTTATTTAGAATTCTTGACAAAATGTGCGGCTTTGCCGCACAGACACCGTGACTCTTTGAATAAAAATGTGGATATCTTTTGATGGTCCACCCCTGAAGATGAGTCTCACCAATTTCAGGTTAATAGGGTTAACGCCCTAAGAGGAGTTCATGAAAGTCTAAAGTGTAAACATGTTCTGGCGATTTCCCCATTGGAATAACATGGGAGGTTTTGGTCATCGCTACGGCAACGCCATAACAATTATGACATGGGTCTCATTGACTTTTTTGATGGGGATGCTAAAATTGAGTTGTGTGTCAAATTTCATAAAATTTCGCAAAACTAAACATTTAACCTCCTTATAAAATCTGTAGGGGGCGCTGTGGCGCCAAATTTATTTATTTCACTTCAAGTAGGTTTAGGGCAAAGAGTTTAACAACTGATTCTAATTTGACGCAATTCGGACTTTATCTGCGCAAACGGCAGAAATGTTAAATTTGGGAGATTTCTGAAATTCTAGCCACAGTTTGCGGCTTCGCCGCACAGAGACCGTGAGAGGTATCAATGTAATTTGAATAACTTTTGATGTCCCACTCCTCAGTAGCATTTTCACCAAATTTCAGCTTTTTAGGGCCACCGCCCTGGGAGGAGTTCGTAAAAGTACGACGTTTGGAAAAACTCTCGAGTCATGTTAAGCCATGTTTTTTTTTTTTTTTTTTAAATTGGTTTTGCATTTAAAAGACACCACATAGTGCACTCAAAACATCAAAGCAAGTATAATCATAAGTTACATAAACTTATACATATCTATATACACATATACCGGTACATGTACATATATATACACATCAGGTGCTGTAACATTGGTACCCACCACTTGACCGAGGAACCTAGCATCCCAGACTGAGGCCCACCCCAACTGGAACCAGTGTCGAGGGCAAACGCACGGACAAGCCAACACCGGACCCCCCCCAATTAACTTCAGGGCGACCCCGACCCATGCCGGAGCCAGTACTAATCCAAAATGCGGAGCTCGCAAGGCCGCCTTCATCCCGTGTCCAGGAATCCACTCGACCGTCCAAGAGAAGGCACAGAAATTGGGATCAAGCCTCTTACCCCGCGCCAAGCCGAAGCTGGGACTCCAGCACCGCACTATACATATACACATACACACATACATACCTACGCACCTACACCCCTACACCCTTACACACACCCTAAAAAGAGAGGAGAGGAGAAAGGGGGGAAAAAATATATATATATATATATATATATATATATATATATATATATATAATAATAATAATAATAGTAATAATTAAAAATAACAATAAAACAATAAAATACAATCATAATCATCATAATAATAAATAATAAATAAATACAAATAATAATAGCAAGAGGTTTTGGAGCGGCACCAATTATGTTCTTTACCTTGAGTTCCATATCTACAGTAATATCTGCTCACCATGATCCCTTCAATTTATCAAGTTATAGCATATCTACTTTAATGATTAATAAGTTTATCCCGTAAATTTAGTGATAGTTTTCTTAATCTGAAAAGCCCATGGTAATCACCTTATTCCATTCCTCTCCAAAAAAGGAGGCTAGTGGGGACCAGCTTTTAACAAAGGGTCCTACAGAGCCTTTCAGGACGTGTGAGAGCCTCTCCAGTGGCATTAAGGACATGATCTTCTCCCTCCACATACGAAGATCTGGAGGTTCATCGTCTAGCCATCTTTGTAGGATTGTTAGGCGGGCTGCAAATAATAAAATTCTCAAAATATATTTATGTTTCTTCTCGGAATATGTGTCTAGTCCTAAAACAAAACAATAAGGATCTGCTGGAATATTTATGAGTAGGAGGCGTTTAATTTCTGTTCGGACACATTGCCAAAAATTTTGAACTTGGGGACAAAACCATATTAGATGAGAGTATGTTCCCAAACTGGCTTTACATTTTCGACACTGTGGAGAGCTTGTAGAATCATATTTACTGTGAATAACTGGTGTCACATGAAGCCTATGGATTATTTTGTATTGGGTTTCATAAGATCTATTAGAACATGTAATTTTCTTTGCATTTAATAATACTTGTTTCCATTTTGACTCGTCCAAATGGGCTCCAAAGTCATCGGTCCAAAGATTTTTACTTTTTATCAAAATGGGTTTGACAAACATACGTTTATACAAATAGCCCAAGCTTTTCTTTTTTAATTGAAGTTGAGTTAAGCCATGTTTAAAGCAATATGGCCGACATTTGGTTGGGCGGACGGCGTTGCCGTGATAATATTTTTTACTTCTCTTGTCACCATCTACCTCTGCGCCAAATTTCATGATTCTACGATCAGATTTTTTTGGGGTCATATCCTATCTCTCAATGCATTTTTGGTATATTTGGGGGCGCTGACGCGCCAATTTTTTTTTATTTTAGAAAAGAGAAATAGCCAGAATGTAGAGAGGCACGATTTTTAGAGGTGTGCAAATTTTTTTGACTTTTCGTCAATGTTCACTGGGTGAAAAATAGGGGGGTTGGTCCCGAGAAGAAAGAAGAAAGAAAGAAAGAATAATATTCCGATGCGAAAACAATGTTTCCCATTTTTCAAATATCATAAACTATACATTTTCGGAAAGCGCTCGCGCTTTCCTACCTCATGGTGTGGGTCCCTGGTCACTGACGGGTACTTTCGTTAATTTTGAGTGGGCTCCGCCCACTTTGTGTTTTTGGCCCTCTATACAGTAATAATGTTCAATTTTTGCATTACATGCTTATATGAACGGAACATGCAAGAGATGGGGAACGTATTCGTGAGCTACTTAGCGCAAATGAGTGCTTTATAATGTAAGGTGCTCGTTTAGTGCGCACTCTTGCACGGGCTTCGCCCGTTTACAACGGTAATGTTCCATTTTCCTACTACTAATTAGTATGCATGGGGCGTGCGTGAGTGAAGGAGTGCGTTAGTGAGTGTCTGGAAGTGGGCGAGCGCTTCGCGCTCGATTTCGTGCGCACTTTCGCAACCGTGCTTCGCACGGCCTTACGAGATTAATAGGCCTCTCGCCAGCTTGTGGCGCTTGGGCCAAAAAAATTGTGACATCACTCACAATACAAGAACATATAGTGTCTGCATGACGTCATCACGCAGACACTATATGTTCTTGTATTGTGGAGAGGGAGGGAGAGGGAGAGAGAGGGAGGCAGAGGAAGAGAGGGGGAGGGACTGAGAGATAGGGGGAGAGGGAGGGAGGGAGAGGGAGATGGGGGGAAAGGGAGAGACGCAGACACTCCAGCAATGGCTTCAGCCATTGCAGATTTTCTAGTTATATTATATTGTTATATCATTTGAATGCCATGCAATGTTCCATGGTATGGCATTCAAATGATCTGTATCTCTGGAGATGTTTAAGATAATCAGCAAATAAAAAATTAAAGTGTTTGATAAAACATAGACATTTATCGTCGGTGTAAACTATCCTCATTAAAGGGTTGATAGTAAACAAAGAGGGTTAGTTTCTAGTGAACCCTAAAACACCCTTCATCAGGAGGTCCCGCCCGGTGGGCAGGGCCTATCCAGAGTAGGATAAATATCTGAGTTCCCAATCTTGATTCGTAGATTGAGAACAACTCATGGATGCAAGTCGAAACGTTTCGTTTTTCCTCAAAAACAGAATACAGATGACTACAACTGAATCTTGTGCATGTTCAAGCACAAGGGTGTCCATCAGTGCACATGGCACCAGGACACCCTAGGCCGGAGGTCAATGATCGACTTTGTTGTCGTGTCATCTGACCTCCGGCAGTGTCTCTTGGACACTCGGGTGAGAGAGGGGCAGAGTTGTCAACCGATCACCACCTGGTGGTGAGTTGGATCCGCTGGCGGAGGAGGAAGCCGGACAGACTTGGCAGACCCAAGCGCATTGTGAGGGTCTGTTGGGAACGTCGTGCGGAGCCCTCTGTCAGTAGGGTATTCAACTCGCACCTCCGGTAGAGCTTCTCCCATGTCCCGGGGGAGGTTGGGGACATTGAGTCCGAGTGGACCATGTTCTCCGCCTCCATTGTTGATGCGGCTGCTCGGAGCTGTGGTCGCAAGGTCTCCGGTGCCTGTCGTGGCGGCAACCCCCGAACCCGGTGGTGGACACCGGATGTAAGGGATGCCGTCAGACTGAAGAAGGAGGCCTATCAGGCCACTCTGGCTTGTAGGCCTCCGGAGGTCATCGACGGGTATCGGCAGGCCAAGCGAGCCGCGGCTCGTGCTGTCGCAGAGGCAAAAACCCGGGCCTGGGAGGAGTTCGGGGAGGCCATGGAGGAGGACTATCGGTCGGCACCAAAGAAATTCTGGCAAACCGTCCGGCGCCTCAGGAGGGGGAAGCAGTGTCTCACCAACACCGTTTACGGTGCGGGTGGAGGCCTGCTGACCTTGACTGGGGATGTCGTCGGACGGTGGAAGGAATACTTTGGGGATCCCCTTAATCCCTCAGTCACGTCTTCCGAAGAGGAAGTAGAGACCAGGGACTCAGAGGCTGACTTGTCCATCACCCAAGCTGAAGTCACTGAGGTTGTTCGCAACTCCTCGGTGGCAGGGCTCCGGGGGTGGATGAGATCCGCCCTGAGTACCTAAAGTATCTGGATGTTGTAGGACTGTCTTGGTTGACACGTCTCTGCAACATTGCGTGGCGGTCGGGGACCGTGCCTCTGGACTGGCAGACCGGGGTGGTGGTCCCTCTGTTCAAGAAGGGGGACCGGAGGGTGTGTTCCAACTACAGAGGGATCACACTCCTCAGCCTCCCGGGTAAGGTCTATTCCAAGGTACTGGAGAGGAGAATCCGACCGATAGTCGAACCTCGGATTCAGGAGGAGCAGAGTGGTTTTCGTCCCGGACGTGGAACACTGGACCAGCTCTATACCCTCCATCGGGTGCTCGAGGGTTCATGGGAGTTTGCCCAACCAGTCCACATGTGCTTTGTGGATCTGGAGAAGGCTTTCGACCGTGTCCCTCGGGGTGTCCTTTGGGGGGTGCTCCAGGAGTATGGGGTCCGGGGCCCTTTGCTCAGGGCTGTCCGGTCCCTGTATGACCAGAGCAGGAGCTGTGTTCGCATTGCCGGCAGTAAGTCAGACCTGTTCCCAGTGCATGTTGGACTCCGCCAGGGCTGCCCTTTCTCACCGGTTCTGTTCATAATTTTTATGGACAGAATTTCTAGGCGCAGTCAGGGGTCGGAGGGTGTCCGGTTTGGGGACCACAGGATCTCATCTCTGCTGTTTGCAGACGATGTTGTCCTGATGGCTCCATCAAACCCGGACCTGCAACATGCACTGGGACGGTTTGCAGCCGAGTGTGAAGCGGCTGGGATGAGAATCAGCACCTCCAAATCCGAGGCCATGGTTCTCGACCGGAAAAAGGTGGCTTGCCCTCTCCAGGTGGGTGGGGTGTCCTTGCCCCAAGTGGAGGAGTTCAAGTATCTCGGGGTCTTGTTCACGAGTGAGGGAAGGATGGAGCGTGAGATCGACAGGCGGATTGGTGCAGCGGCTGCAGTGATGCAGTCGCTGCATCGGACCGTTGTGGTGAAGAGGGAGCTGAGCCGAAAGGCAAAGCTCTCTATTTACCAGTCGGTCTACGTTCCTACCCTCACCTATGGTCATGAGCTTTGGGTAGTGACCGAAAGAACAAGATCGCGGATACAAGCTGTCGAAATGAGTTTCCTCCGCCATGTGGCTGGGCGCTCCCTTAGAGATAAGGTGAGGAGCTCGGCCACACGGGGGGAGCTCGGAGTAGAGCCGCTGCTCCTCCATGTCGAGAGGAGCCAGCTGAGGTGGCTCGGGCATCTGTTCCCGAGGTGTTTTAGGCATGTCCCACCGGGAAGAGGCCCCGGGGAAGACCCAGGACACGCTGGAGAGACTATGTCTCTCGGCTGGCCTGGGAACGCCTCGGGATCCCCCCGGAGGAGTTAGAGGAAGTGTCTGGGGAGAAGGAAGTCTGGGAGTCCTTGCTCAGACTGCTGCCCCCGCGACCCGGCCCCGGATAAAGCGGCAGAAGATGGATGGATGGATGGAGTTGTAGTGTGCACTGTACCTTGTTGATCTTTTTGCAGGTTTGCCACTATTTTGTTACATTGTGCACAGCATTTTGGCCTTGCTGTATAAATAAAGTTGGTATGGTATCTTCTTTGTGGTGTCCTGGTTTTTGATGATTCAGTGACTGGCAAATTATCACTTGAGTGGTGCTCGAAGTATTTCCATTTTCACATTTGTCCTTCAGCACAGTGTAGGGTGCAAGAGTTTGACAGCTGCCCACTTCATCACAGACCCATTGATCCAGGCCTGGTCTTAAGTCCTGGTCCAAAAATACCTGCAGTGTGGGACTATGTCAGAGCAGTGGAGCGTGACGAGCGCTATAATCCTGCTCCGCTTCATCAATACAATCAAAGAGTCCAGGCACTGTGTCAGGTTAAATGTGCCATTTTCCACACAATCATTCAAACTGGGCTAAAAATAACCCTGTTTATAAATGTACATTCAATAGTTCAATAAGGCTGTAATAGAATGATAATTATTCAGACCAGCACCGGTTACTTCTCTATTCTCAATAAAAGATTTAGTTTGAAGGAGGGTCTAAGGGGACACAGGAGCTTGGGACATTTTGTCTAAGGACACGGGATGCTGGGACATTGCCACGTCCCTATGAACATTGTCCCCCGAGGCAACTGCTGTTGTGATTTCGGGCGTTACAAAAAAAAAACTGAATTTAATTTAACCTTTGAACCTGAAATTAAAATAATATATATATATATATATATATATATATATATATATATATATATATATATATATATATATATATATATATATATATATATATATATATATATATATATATATATATATAGTGTAAAAGTGTATTAATGTGCCTATAATTGTGGCATTGTCTTCCAAGCGCATTGAAACTGCATTTATTACTGGATGGAGTTTGCGTGTTCTCCTTATGTCTGCGTAAGGTTTCCTGCAGGTGCTCGGATTTTCCTCTAACCCACTAAAAACTTGTACAATAGGCTCCACCCCTCTGGGGCCAGGGCTCTCCTGAAAAAGGTATTATATATCTCAGTGGGACTTTCCTGGTTCAATAAAGGTAAATAAAATCACAATAAGAATAAAAAATCAAGATAACTTGTTGAAAACGTATAACTTGTTTGTGCAGCGTAAACTTTCAGGCTTTCTAGTAAGTACTAAGTTAAAACGAGAACATTTATACACTATAAATTAAGTGTCACATTATAACAACTGTAAATTCATGTTTATTTTCACATTATAACGAGTTAAGTTTCTCGTTTTAATGTGAACATATTTCATTCATATCCATTGTTTAAAAGGGCAAGTCACTAAGGCAGGAGACCTCGGTCGCAATCTCCTGGAAAAGCCATGCGCACCCACACATGTAATAAACTCCTGGCCTATCTTTTAAACATTGTGCCAATGCGCCCTTTTGTAAGGTCCATAAAGGACAGATGAGAGCGAAATGGGGATGAGAGAGAAGGAAGCAGTAAATAGTCAGATTTGAACTCATGACACTGGGGCCGGCTGCACTTGGAGCCTGGTATGTGTGCTGCGCCTTAACCACACGGCCACCAGGCTCTCATTTCCTTGCGTGTTCTTGAGTGACACTGACAAAAGGCAGGGCTTTTCCCCCACAGATTGTGACCTTGGGCTCTCCTTTTGAAACTGAAATAGTTTCTCATTTGAATGAAAAATCTTGAAAATAATGTGTCTGCCAAACTGACAGTTCTACATTTGTTTAGTTGTGTATGAAATTCAAAATAAATGACTCCTATTGAAACAAACACCTGGCTGACGATGCGTTCACATTTGCACACTCACAAAACCAGGACTGTGAAGCACCCCACGTCAGCCCAGTGTGGTAGAGCGATAGTGGATCATGGCACAGTAAACTCAGGGTTAAACCATATGTTAACCTCCTAATCCAGATTCTGAGCCCAGACCAGCTGGATCTTAGGTACTTGACTCACATCACACCTGTCACTTTAAAAATACCCCCGAACGCAATCTTGACAGCTCAAGACACTATCAATCTGCTCTTTGTCT
>NW_027315723.1:23556545-23814045 GCF_026437365.1 Eucyclogobius newberryi | reverse complement strand
GAGCAATCTGTGTGTTTTAGTATGTACATTTTTTGTTTTTTTTCTTACAAAAAGTACTTAAAACAATGGGCGTGTTCTGGCTTTACCCTATTGGTGCGCAACTCTTCATCCAGACACAGCTAAACACAAACACTTTTAGTGAAGCCAATCGAATCAAAGCAAACCATAAAACAGAAATCAATGATACTTATGATAAGAATCATGATTCAATTTGACAAAAGTACAAAAAATGTTGTCTAAAACATGTTCAGAATCACAATCAGAATTGTCTTTATTGCCATTGTTGTACACTATACAAACAAAGAAATTGCTTGGACGCCAAGGTTTAAGCAACATAAAACATATAATATTTGTAATGAGTATAAAAAGTGTAGACTGTGCTAAATGTGCTGAAAAAAAAATTTAAGAACACAAGTGATTTAAATGAAATATATATACAACAACATCAGTTTGTTGTTGACCTGAGGGAATTACTTATTTAAACTTATGCAGAGACTTTGAACGACAGAAATAATGGGCACCTTTCAGATCGTAGATACATTTGGTCTCAGTGATTGACGCCCGCCTACGGAAACACTATATATAAAAGAAGTGGGACATTTAATTATGTTTTGAAGATTAATTTGGATACACGTGTACGTGCAGAGGCAGTTTGAGTTCATAAACCACTGATTTCTAATACCACCAGGTCGTCCCCTTCCTCGAACTTCTACAATTATTTTACCTGTGCATTTTCCCCAGGTTCTAACGCATCATGTTGCCAAACACAGTTTATGCTCTTCTGTTTTTTTTATTATTCATTTTTTATAATTTTTGTTATCCTTGATTTACATGGGAGTGTCCGTTATGTCGTCCGCTATTTATTGAAGCATAAAGACATTTTATGCAAATGTTTTCAAGCTTTTAACCATGTACTAACATTATTCCCACATCAAAAACATATACCTGGAAAGACATTTAGCGTCATTGACGTTAGTTTGTTGAATCAGTGCATCATATTTGTCCTTTAAACTCTATAGAACAGACTAACATCACCTCTCATGGCGCACATATGAATGTTCCACACTGATGCTTTACCAGTCGTTGGGGTGTGATACTGCAAGTGTATTTTATCCTACAATTTCAGATTGTTTCAGATTCAGATTTAGAGGTTGTTCAGACTCAAATAATATTCCTGACACGATATGCTTGTGTGATGGATGGATGGATGGATAATGTCAGCACATTACAGAAGGCCAAGGCACAAGCTGAAGAGGATTTACTTCTTTGACCCTGCAACAGAAAACACAGAGGGAAACACACAAAAAGGCCAGATGAGGTGAATCACAGTGGAGTTGAGTTGAAATGAAGTGGGCAGAAAAACAGAAAATAAACCTGCCATTGACTCTGTTGTGACCCAAAGCAACAAGTGCCTTTGCCTTAAGCTGAGGATGAATAAAACATGCATCAGATAGACTTAAAGATTCATACGAGCTTCTCAGAGATGCACTGTCTGTGAATCAGGGATGAATTATGAATTTAGACTGACTCATTTTGGGCTCTTTTTTATGGAAAGTTATCTGCAATGTGAGTGGTGTTCAGTCTGACTTTATACTTCAATCCCTTCATGAATAAAAACATGGGCCAAAATGGATCAGGGGCCCGAGTGTACTTGCAAGAAACATCACAATACTAGTATACAGTATTGCACAGAATTACTCATATAGTTAACATTCTTGTCAACATATCAACTTGTTTTTTTTCTTTTCCCCCAATTTTTAAGAAGATTAAACATAGAACACAGAACAGAGAGCGAAAAGCAAAATGAACAGAACAAAAGTAGTACTAAACATTCAAAGAAACACAATCGCTGCACATTTAAATGATAATAACAGTCCCACTTGGTCAAATGTTTCAATTTCAAATGTATTTTTTCCTTCATTTTTCTAATGCCTGTTACTATGTCTGCTCAGTCTCTATGGTGGCCTTTTTTCCTGCCACCAAACATACAATCCAGAGGTATTAATTTATTAACTTATTGTGTCCATTGCAGACATTTTGAGACCCAAGTACTTTTAGAATCAAGTGGGATGAAACAGTCAAGTGTCAAAAAACAGTCTGCAGTGTCTTGTTAACAGTCCCAAAACAGTTTCTCCAGCAGTTAGCATCTCCTTGTGAATAATGGGCACTTTGACATGGTTTTATGAAAACACGTGACACACTTTCAGAATCAGAATCAGAATGAGAATCAGAAAAGGTTTATTACCATTGTCCATGAACAGAATGATGTTGTGATCCTTCACAGGGATGTACATACATTTCCCACTCTTCATCTGTCAAACCAAGGTTACCTTCTTGTTCCCATGGGTTTTTGATATATTTATATTTCTGAGTAGCTGTCATTGATATAATTTAGATCAGTGGTTCCCAACCTTTTTGTCCCTGCGACCCCTGTTTTACCTAAGGATATGTTAGCACCCCAAACACCTTCTCCTCCCTAATAAGATATTATAAGGCAAAATTGTGTTATTTTGTAGTTAATAAATATTTTGTAGTGCATTCATGATTACAAAATATACCCAATAAGCAATTAACATGACATCCCTTTATTAAAATTCACACAATCTAATTTGGATATCTTTCTAAGAGCCCCTGAGAAACTTGGACGACCCACATTTAGGTCCCAACCCCAAGTTTGGGAATGACTGATTTAGGTATTATTCCCCTTGAAAGTTCTGATTTATAAGCCTCGATAAACATGTCAGTCCGAGAGTTATAACGGTCATTACTTTGTTTAATTTCTTGGTAATAACTCCTTATTTGTAAATACCTATAAAAGTCCTGTTTCTCAAAGCCAAAGGATCTCTCAACATTTCAAAGCTTTTTATGTGATTATGTTTCATCTGGTGAAATCATTTTTTTTTATTATTTTGAAATGCAGACTTTGAATTGTATATTTTACAATCCAGACATTGAATCTCAGGTCAATGTTATTTGGTGCAAAATTTTGGTAACACCAGTACGGCAACAATTTGATTCATAATTTCTCAAATGTCATTGTATTAACTTTATCATTCATGCAAATCTGATCTTATTGCAAAATTCTCAAGTCAAACACAACACATGCAGGAACTACAACAGCAGAGCATAATCAAACCAACATAACCTGGATATTTACATGAAAATACATGTCTCCAATAAGGTCCAGGTCCCTTCCATAGATTAAAAAGGAAAAAAGGGAGAATGTCAAATAGCTCAAAAGCCGATGCCTCATCCAGTGTGGTAAATCGTTTTATTTTAACCTTCACATTGAGCCTCATTACTGTGGGATAAAGCAATACATAATCCACTTTCTTGTCTCTCAGTTGAGACTTCACATTGTCATTTGCCTTGTGTTTTTGATCACTCTCGCCAAGTAGTGGTTGAAGAAAGAGACACGGTGCTCGTTTGATCTGGTCCGATCCGCAGTGAGACGTCTAGCTGCAGCCATAACACATTCTTTATCACTGAACAGGTTAGGACATTGGTTCGGGGCGGCTTAGGAGCCAGGGAGCGATGTGCAGGGTCAAGAGTTATTTTCCCCGCTTTTGTTGACAGTTTTAGATGTTCCGGGATCCAAACCTCCATTAAACTGAACAAATCTTTCCTTTCAGTGCCTTTGGAAGACAAATGGTTCTGAGACGACAATTCTCCAGGTCGTCAACTTGATCCATCAGGATGCAAACCTGGCTCGTTACCTCCTGGCTCCTGGCTCAGGCCACGCTAGCCTGCAGGGAAACCACCTTTCAGAGTTCAGTTTAGGCTGCTGTGGCTCAGCTATCCATCTTTTTAGTCTTGGAATTTAGATCCTGCATACCAGCCAGTGCAGAGTACATTTTTGTGTCAACTGCATTTGTAATGTGGAGCTATCTCCCGCTGAGCCACCAAAATCACTTGGTCTATCCGCCTGGATCAGAGCCGGAGCAGAAGCTCTGTTTGTGGGCAGACGAGGAAGCAGGTGTGATGGTGTTCTTGTTCTGTTTTTTGGCCTGTAGGCTGTATTAGACAGGACAGCTGAGCGTGAGCTGGGGATGAGAGAGAAGGACATGCAGTGAATTGTTAGAGCCAGGATTCAAACTCACAACACTGCAGCCGGCTGCACGTGGAGCATGGTTGCCACCTTAACCCTACTCGACCACCATCAAAAAGTAAACGTCCAAGTTCATACCTTCTGCTCCCGTGCAGAAATGGTAGATCTTCCCAGGTGAACATGTAATATAGACAAAGAAATAAATCCAACTGATTCAACTTCAGCACAACAACACTTGTCTAAGCTAGATGGCCATCATCCAGGAACTCAAGATTTAGGCCTCACCTCCTCACCGCTCTTCCTCCCCTCCCCTCAACATCATCAGTTAATCACTCCATCACCATCACCAGGGTCTCCACCTCATGGTCAAAGCAATGTGAGGTCCATTTATCACACAAGAAGACTGAACTGTAGAGCTGGACCTCACAGGCCACAAGAGCTTATGGTGAAATGATGGTAAAATGTATGTTTTACATTGGGAAAATAACTTTTAAGGCTGCATCAAAAACGAAAGACCAGAATTAAAGATGATGCAACAGTGCCACCTTGTGGAGACTTTGCATTGATACCGTAAATTTATTATAAAACAGGATTAAAAGAAGCCTTTTGTTTCCTATTAAATAATATTGATAAGCTAAATAATAAATAAAACAGTTTTATACAAAAAAAATATGTAAAATATATATATTTACTAGCACATAAACCAAATTGTAGTTTTGTAACCTTAAACTTTTGAATTATTCATTTTTTAAATTTGGTTTGTTCCTATATATTTTTTACCTTTTCTTTTCTTGAATAATGTTTGGCTGAAGTTTAGAGCTAAGAATGTAACAGTGAGTGTGACCCTGCCCTCACTTTGTGTACATAACACACAAAACACACATGGCCCCAGTTGTTTCCAGATGTGTAAGAACTACTGCATTCGGGGTATAGTCTTTCCTCTCTGTGGACAAATGTCAATGAACCTGATTAGTCCCTAGAAAGTATGAATTCACATATACTTGTGCATGCACCTTTTCCAACTGCTTTAAGGCCTACTAACGTTATTGTAGCCCTGCAGGATAGATGGCATTCTGTGGAACATTCCCAGCAATAATATATCCATGAAGAGTTGCTAGCGGACCTCCCTCCAGAAAATGTAGTTAGTGCGCCTTCAAGCGACTGTATGTCAATTCTCAACAGAAATAAACACCAACTAAACAGCCTACACATGATCCACATAACCTCCGGTGGAATTAAATCACATTTTTGTTATATGTACCAATATAGTGACACAGTAATATTTTAATGAGCTGTTTGTTTGTTTTTTAAATAAAGATTTATTTTAGGTGTCCTTCTTGTGTGCACACCATAACCCACGTTCATTGCAATACTGGCATTTAAAGCAAGAGCACAGAGTCCAGTACACGAGCTTCACTAACATTTAATATTATGGTCCAGGCGCTCTGTACATGAACTTTTTCTTTTTAATACACCAACTCCTTTCAAATTCTGTTTAATACTTCGTAACCAACATGTATAATAGGTCCAATTAAGTCAAACTAAAAAACTAATTAAACTAATATATATATATATATATATATATATATATATATATATATATATATATATATATAATATATATATATATATATATATAATATTTATATATATATATATATATATATATATATATGTATATATATATATATATATATATATAATATTTATATATATATATATATATATATATATATGTATATATATATATATATATATATATATATATATATATATATATATATATATATTGCATGGTTAATAGCATACTGTGTTGTTTATTGTAACTCTACACGTGTTTTTTCCACTCACCACTAGAGGTCAGTCACACTCTCAGGGAAATTGCACTTTTGAATAACAAAGTTTATAGAAAGCTATAATAGATTTTTACGCATAACATACTCAACAAAGTGAACCACATTTTGCTGTTTTGTCACGAAAGTTCAACTGTTGTCTGTGTTGATTATCATATATAGAGTTTGAACGGCATCTGACATGAAAACACGCGTCTTTCCTCCAAAGCGCAAAGAGTCAGGAGCGTCATGCGGGCGCGAGGCGGTGCCAAACGGGACCAGCCCGTGGCCCCGCATGAGTCCCTCACTCTCACGCACAGCTCATCCCCGGGGCCACACTACTCTCCGCTCCATCCACAGCGGGAGAGGCGCGCGTGGAGCTCAGTGACTGCCCGGAACACGCAGCATGGACCCGGTCAAACCCGCGGCGGACGACCGGAGCGCGGAGCAGGCGGCGTCTCTGTTCAGGAGCCCGGACCCCGAGGACCAGAGGCGCGCGACCACCGGCAAGAAGATCAACAGCCACTGGAAAGTCATCATAGCGGTGAGGAGTGTGGTTTGAGGCGTGATGGGACTCTTGTGTGTGGAAGGTTACATGTTTAGTTATGTTCATAGATATAGAAGCTTCTGACTGGGATGTTGCGCTACTCTGAGGGTCAACACTAACTGGTCATTCCCTGATCGGACCGTGTTGGGTTATTGGCCATTCATTGATTATATATAAAGGAAAAATACACTTGTATGACTTCTAATTCAGCTTTACAACTTAACTGTCTCCTATTGTATTTTCTGTGTCATGGCAACTGTGAAAAACGTCCACAATTTCTTTTAAATTTCAATTTAATAAAGTTACTGCAAGAGGAAACAATATTCATATGATATTTTATTATACTATGTTATAGAATTAGAGTATTCATGTCAGCAATTCTCAATCCAATGACATTCTAATGGCCTTGTCTGTGGTGGAACATTAAACAATTAAAAACCAGTATCAATATAAACTGTGATTAAATAAAGGCATTCAAAAAGAATATGTGTAGTTAGAAAATAATACTTAAATACAAAATATATGTACAGTATGGACAGAACATGCTGTCTTATACCTATAGTCCTCTACCTCCTCTGATTTAGTTTTGAAACTTCTAGTCTTTTCTTCAAATACTTTTTAATGTCTGACTGAGATCTGATTTTAAGATTTAACATCCGCTTGAGAATGACACAATGTAGACTCATTTACCACCTGAGATGGCACTGCAAGTCAAACTCCCACAGCCACAACTATCACTTACATGTTGAAAGTTTAGCCCCGGCTGCTCCTTCCATTGTTCTTCTAAAAACTCTCTCCAACGATCTAAATGTGTGCCATGGAAATATCTCACAAATCTTGTGTTTCACTGTGCAATTCTACCCATGTTTACTCTGGCAATGCTGTGGCTGCCAGTGTGGACTCAGCACACTGTCTGGGTCAACTAAACACCACTATTTAATCATAACTTTGTGCTAGCATTTTGCACTTGTGTAGCTATTAAACAGTACTAGGTTTTTCCATGTTCTGTATTATGTGTAGTGACATGCAAGCCCCTACTTCTTCTACTACTACTACTGCTACTTCTACTACTACTACTGCTACTTCTACTACTACTACTACTACTACTACTACTACTACTACTACTGCTACTTCTACTACTACTACTACTACTACTACTACTACTACTACTACTACTACTACTACTGCTACTTCTACTACTACTACTACTACTACTACTACTACTACTACTGCTACTTCTACTACTACTACTACTACTACTACTACTACTACTACTACTGCTACTTCTACTACTACTACTACTACTACTTCTTCTACTACTACTACTGCTACTTCTACTACTACTACTACTACTACTACTACTACTACTACTACTGCTACTTCTACTACTACTACTACTACTACTACTACTACTACTACTGCTACTTCTACTACTACTACTACTACTACTACTACTACTACTACTACTGCTACTTCTACTACTACTACTACTACTACTACTACTACTACTACTACTACTACTACTACTACTACTACTACTAAAGCTACTTCTACTACTACTACTTCTACTACTACTACTACTTCTACTACTACTACTACTACTACTACTACTGCTACTTCTACTACTACTACTTCTACTACTACTACTACTACTTCTACTACTACTACTACTTCTACTACTGCTACTTCTACTACTACTACTTCTACTACTACTACTACTTCTACTACTACTACTACTACTACTACTACTACTACTACTACTACTACTACTACTACTGCTACTTCTACTACACTACTACTACTACTACTACTACTACTACTACTACTACTACTACTACTACTGCTACTTCTACTACTACTACTTCTACTACTACTACTACTTCTACTACTACTACTACTACTACTGCTACTTCTACTACTACTACTTCTACTACTACTACTACTACTTCTACTACTACTACTTCTACTACTACTACTACTACTACTACTACTACTACTACTACTGCTACTAACTATTGCTGCTACTACTACTACTACTACTACTACTACTACTACTGCTACTAACTATTGCTGCTACTACTACTACTACTTCAACTACTGCTAATACTACTACTACTACTACTACTACTACTGCTACTACTGCTGCTACTACTACTACTACTACTACTACTACTACTACTACTACTACTACTACTACTACTGCTACTAACTATTGCTGCTACTACTACTACTACTTCAACTACTGCTAATACTACTACTACTACTACTACTTCAACTACTGCTAATACTACTACTACTACTACTACTACTACTACTACTACTACTACTACTGCTACTAACTATTGCTGCTACTACTACTACTACTTCAACTACTGCTAATACTACTACTACTACTACTACTACTACTGCTACTACTGCTGCTACTACTACTACTACTACTACTACTACTACTACTACTACTACTACTACTACTGCTACTAACTATTGCTGCTACTACTACTACTACTTCAACTACTGCTAATACTACTACTACTACTACTACTTCAACTACTGCTAATACTACTACTACTACTACTACTACTACTACTACTACTACTACTGCTACTAACTATTGCTGCTACTACTACTACTACTTCAACTACTGCTAATACTACTACTACTACTACTACTACTACTACTACTGCTACTACTGCTGCTACTACTACTGTACTACTGTAAATATCAACACATCTAAATCTAGATTTCAATACTAAAGAAAAGGCTTGATACTCTAAACCGATTTTGATACCACAATGATAATCGAAAATACTTTAACAATATAATGTTGTTTTCAACACAAAATAATAGTATTATCTTTATGTTACCATGGGGATTTACAACTTACTAGTTCTGATAAAGCTTTGCATCATTCTGAAACTGTTCAGGAAAGGATCTAGTTTTCATACTAGTTTTAGTATTGATTAGTGTCTGATTTTCATGACTTTTGTCAACCCTTGTCTCCTGTGTAGAGTTCTGTCATTGTGTACTTAAGTGTAAGTTTATCTCCTTCATGTCCGTCTGTAGTAAGTGGCGTATGTGAGATGTTCATGTCAAATTATCATGTATCTAAAAAGGACACTGATTAAAAACTAAATGACGGATACATCTTAGTGTAATCTCCCCATACAAGGGTGAAAAGGGATATTTCTGCCCTTTTGTGGTTCATTTTCATTTTGTGTAACACTTGACCCTCGACTAAGACATTTACCGACACATTTGAGCACATTCCTGATGCTTTGTTAAAATATCATCTGAATATTGTTATCGAGAAATACTGAGATGATCATTTTTGTCAATATTGCCCACTTTTAATTGTGTCTTCATCATTTCTGTCTCGAGACGACTGGGACGAAGAACAAATGAAGCTTTCACTACTTTCTCCACTAAATACTTGTACTTGAACGTTTCAGCTCGTTATACATACTGAACTACACCCAGCTTCAAATGTCCTTCACTTTCCTCTGTTTAACTTACTTGGGTTTAATTTTTTCTTTGTCGTGTGACTCATGCAATCCACGTCTGTTTGTGTTCTTGGTTTTTGCTAAAATGCTGAGGTCGGTTCTTTTCTTGCTCGGAAACCTTTGCACATCATCTCAAGAACATCCCATGACCAAAAGTTGAATGAATATGGCTTTTGTTTTCGTGCAGTATAGAAAAAAACAGCTCTTGCGGCGCGAGGCTTAACCACACTTTTTCCAAATAAAGCCGGGTACTTTTAGATTTATTTGTACTGTTAAACATGTACCCAGACACAAGACTCGGGGCATGATTCAATCACGGTTTCATGCTGTTAGACTTTGATTAAGTCTTGGCTTTGGACCCGATCTGGTTAAAGTTTAGCTTAGGCATTGTATAGTCCTCTTAGTGGCTCGGCAGTGTAATGAAAACATCAAAATGAATGGTTTGTAGGTCAAAAAGTAGGTTTTTTTGGTGAGATACAGGTTTGTGTGGTCCGGCCTGTCACAATAAAGAAAAGAAAACATATGTAGTATGATACCTAGCTACAGACAGTATAAAGAAACAATAGTAATATAACACTGACCCAAATAAAGATATAGGAGAAAATAAATTATTCAAGTAATAATGTACATACAAAAAATAAAAAATAGTGAAAGGTTAAGAGCAAAAACTGAAGTAATCCTGCTGATTTTTGCTTAAGAGTTGCAATTCCAATCGATTTCCTGTTTTGTTCTAGTGAATTTTATGTAAATAATTAACTTTAAGCATGATGTCACCAGGATCATGCAAAAAATAACCCCTCAAGCCATAAAGAAATGAAAAACATCTAAAATGCAATGACGATGTAGAAAAAGTAAATGTTAAAAGTATCCACTGTAAAAATGACTTCAAGATGAAGTACCCAGCTTTTTTTCTCATAAAGTAAATTCTGTTTCCACCCCAGAAAGTGTGCTGTAAAAACAATCCTCCACATACTGTCTTCCTCTAAATATTTAGCATGTTATTTTTTCAAACTGAAAAGGAGCCACGTGAGTCACTAGATGAGTCTTTGGGCTGAGAGCGGATTGGCTGTTGAGGGATTATCACCCTGCTTCACTTTTCTGTCTGAAAAATCTGTTCTAAAGACGTGGTAGTGGAGAAAAAACAAGTTTCAAAAGTATCTCCCAGCTTTATGTAAAGTCATATACAAACTTATCTACAGTACTTTTAGTTTTGTACTTTCCAGATACATGTGTAGAACTTCTTATCAAAACCACAGTGTTGTCAAAATGTATTGTTCTTGCTGATATCAAGACTGCACTGAATTCACAACCACGGGTCAAATCAGGTCCCAAAAGTGGGTCATGGGCTTTTTTGTGACGTAACAGAACGATACAATACTTCTCTGTAAATGTATGGCAGACAGGGTAAGCCAGTGGGTTGCTTGTGTCGCAGTTTCATTAAAAATAATTATTGCTTTTTACTTTGCAGCCTCAATTTTAGGGGCCAACTTTGTGGCAGAGAATTAAGTATCCAAAAGTATCATCAGGACTCAGACAGAAGTGTAAAATCCCAGAGCATAGACATTTCCAGACAACGTTTACTTTAGCAAACCCACGTCTCCAGGTTTTCCCCTCCGAACAGCCGCACACAGGTCCTGGTTCAACACATGCTAAAAAACAACAACACACGCACTCACGTCCAGACACCACGCTCCAGACACTTTATTTAAGTCTGCTCTATTATGATCACTCTACACCAGGGGTGGGCCATTCTTTTTCTCCGAGGCCATATTCGAATCCAGACAAGTAGCGGAGGGCCGGCCCGCGATCATTGGTGTGAAAAGATAAAGAATTATATATTGTTTAATTCATTTCATGTCATCTTTATTAAGGATACAAGTGCAGACAGATGTTACAGACAGTTAAAAAATAGAAACTATAATCTTTCTAGGGGCCAGATTAAAACATGCCGAGGGCCACATCTTGCCCCACAAATGCGTCTGACCTAAGGGCAAAAAAATGAAATATTACTTGGCATGTTTGGATTATAAAGACAAACTGTGGGCCGTAGTTTGCCCAGGTCTGCTCTAAAGGTATTATTATTACATTATTACGTTCTAATTCCGCAGCGTTCTTAGCTCTGACGTGCTCTGACTTTAGGGAAAGAGGGCAGTGGTGGAGCTTCCTGGTCTTATTCTGGCTACGCTTGTTTAGTTCTTTATTTGTAGATCTCAGTTTTTTTCTGATGTGCTTTGTTTTTTTTAAAGATTAACTTCAGTTACAGTCAATAAAGACGTCTGTGATCAGCAGTCTCAGTGGTACAAATATAAAGTAGTTTTCAGTCAAAGTAGAGGGATTACTGACTGAGCTTATTCACTTTCGCCTTTCGTGGGGTAATTTGGTATTAAACCAGGGGTGGGCAAACTACTGCCATGCGGGCCGAATCCGGCCCGCATGTCTGCACGTGTATCTGTCTGCACGTGTATCCTTAATACATATGACGTGAAATCAATTAAATAATAGATTCAATAGCCTATATTTGACAGAAAAGTTATATTTTATTTGAGGCTACCCCAAATAAAGTCTGTTTGCTGTAACCCGAGTCAACATTTTTCATCTGGGTCGGACGGTAGGCAAATTCTTATTTTTTTCACTTTGAAGGCAAAAAAAAAAGATAAAAATTTTGTCATTTTTTGAGTCGGAGTAACCACCAGGGGTCAGGCTTCAACAGTCAATGACGGAAAACGTCTCTATCAACCCGATTGGGAGACTAAATCTCACAATTTTAAGATATTTCAATCGACCTTTTGTACGCCGCTATCCTTTATTTTGGTAGCTAAGGCGAGCGGGGGGAACATGCGGGGGACACGGGCGCCGCCATGTTTGTTGTGATGACGCTACTGGGCGTGTTTCAATCCCAGAATGCATTTGCGTAAGTCAAATTTCACAGCCTGACAGAGCCTGGCATTACTCTGGACATGTCAGTGGCGCCATCGAGGATAAATCAACTTGGTAAAGGCAATATGACGACTTTTAGGCGTGTCCTGTTTTGTTACAGACGCATGTGGAGGACTGAAAATGATTGAGATGAAAGTCAAGTTAACAAGTATGATACAAATATTTGACACGGTGGTTCAGGACAGACCGGTCGGTGAGTCGGCGAAATGATTGAAAAATAAAAGATTTTGACATTATTTCAGCAAAATGCTGATATTTTTTTTTCAGTCGACTAATTTCATAGCGGGTCGGTCGGGTTATGGCAAACAGACATATTATTTTGCTCAGCCTGATATTTCATTTTTTTTTTTTCACACCAATGATGGCGGGCCGGCCCTCCGCTACTTGCCTGGATTCGAATGTGGCCCTCGGAGGAAAATAATTGCCCACCCCTGTATTAAACAAAACACACGCAGATTATTGTGTTACGTTTTGGTGTTTGGAAATGGCAATAGTGATCTAAAGCGGCTTAACAATAGAAATGGGTCTATTGACGTCCGACTTTGCTCCTTAGCGAGCTGCAGATTATCATTCACATGTTTTCATTGTTTAATTTTTGGAATCATATCCAGAGTAAGTAGAGCGAGTTGGGCAGAGATGGGTGGTAGGTGAAAACAGACATTTTCTGACCACTGAATGGATGAATGAATCAAAATACAACTTCGAGTGAGCTAAGGAGGAAGGAACACTGTAAGTCAATGTTTAAAAGCAAATAAAAGTCAATTTTACTGAATGATACAAATCAATTAAATTACTATTTATTACTTCAAGCTTTACTGCTAATAAACTGCACTCTTTTTTTTAAGCACCCATTTACTAATCAAAAGCAAAACTTGTACAGAAGATGCTAATTTGGCTGACTATTCTGAAGAAATTTAATGAAAAGTTAAAAGATAGTTTTAGTTTAAGCGCATTTTCCAGATTATAAATTGCACCTTTTTTCATAGTTTTGGCCGGGTGCGACTTATACTTATATTTATACTTATATACTTATACTTAGACTCCGGAGCGACTTATATGTGATATTATTTGTTATTTTCACACTTGCAACCGCATTTTATACTCCAGTGCAACTTATATATGTTTTTTTCTTCTCTATTATGCATTTTTTGGCTGGTGCGACTTATAGTTCGGAAAAAATGGTAGTATAAGACCACATGGTGTTGTTTTATTTAGACAATGTTTTATCTTTGTGCGGTATCAAGACGAGAACCAAAAATGGTTTCCTTAAAAAAAAGAAAGAAACATAAGATAGAGAATAAGAAAAGCTTGTCTTCATGAAACCAAACACATCCCTCGTGATCGTTTAGTGGGAAAAGCACTTTGCTCCTGGCCCTGCTCACGACATCTTCATACGTGATCCTCCACATCTGGCTCCAAACCGCCGTTCTAATTATACAGCGAGGAGTAGGGCCTGGCGCGGGCTCTGGGCTCCGTGTGGTGGGATGAAGGGGCAGGCAGCAGCGGCCATCTTGACATTGATACGCGGGACTGCGGGGGTCCGAAGTGAAACGTCCCTTTAATTACACGGGGCCAGTTTGAGTCTGCAGATGTGAGCCATGTGCTGGATCCACTACAGAGAACAAGGAAAGGAGCCAGGAAACAGCAGGAAATAATTAGCATGTTCAGCAAAGTTCAAGCAAATAAGTCATTGTTTTGGCCTGGTTTGCAATAAGGTAGACAGTGGCTGAAGAAGAGATGATAGAGAGGCTTTGGGGGCAGATGGTTTTGCTGCTGCAGTGGAGATTGGGCAGAGTAAGTTTGAGGATGTCCTGTATCAGGCCATGTAGTGTATAACCTTAAGGCAGAGAACGGAAGCAGTTATTTGACTTGCATAAAGAAGCAGCAACTAAAGGTTTAAATGATGACACAAAACACACAGCAATACAAATCTGTTTTGATGATTACTGTGACATTATTTACATGTATGTGTCCTCCACTGCGCTCGTGTAAGTGAGAGCTTGCTCTGAAGGGCCTTCCCTCTATAAATTGAGCTTAATAAATAAATGAATAAATAAAGGTTGAAATACGGTGATTGAAGGCTTCCATTTATAGAATATTTACGTTTATATTTAAATGTATTATTGCTGGAAATCTGAAACGATTTATACTTTTTTGACATTGTGATTGAACAATACCATTTTTTTTCTATGAAAAGCTCTTTTCTTGTGTGTTTTAGAGTCTGTATAGACCAGATAATGATTACAATTATCTAATTATGTATGCTTTTTTTTTTTAACAGTCGACTATTCGTGATTTTGTCATTGTTTTCACTGATTTCAATCAGAGCAACATAAAATCTAACTTCCAATTGCCCATATTAGGACACACTCTTATGAACCATTGCTCAAAGACAAACACATTATTCATCCTGGAGTGAACTAAACATGCTTTTGTTGCCCGCTAATCCTTCACTTTGGTAGTAACAAGGTTAAATGAACAAACGTGGTGCTGCTGATCATTTCTCTTCATGACATCTGTTAGTATTCCTCTTTTTTAAACATTACCATATGCGGTCTGGTGTCTCCAAACAGTGTCATCTGTGCTCGGCAGCTGGAGAAAAAGGCTTTTCAAACGTGTTGCTTGTTTTGTGCATTGACAGGTTTTGCTGCTGTTTTTTCTGGTGGTCGTTTTGGCTGTGGCTTTCTCTCTGAAGAAAGGAAGCCAAGACAAGGGTAAGTCTAATACAAAACTATGAAGGAATAAAAGTGACAGGTGCTCATGATATGCATGTACTACCTGTGTAACTTGTATTAAGTAGGGCCCGTTGTTAGTGCTTGCCTGAAATGTTCCACAGCCTGGCATTCAATTTGTTTATCTCCATGGCGATGACGGCAGCAGGCCAAGTTACAGGTGCAATTTGTGGAGAGGCTCACAGCACAAATGCATGTTTTGTATGGTATTTTTATGTGGGACTGGGCAATTAATCGAAAGATTGATGGATCGAGATCGATGTGAAATCGTTAATTATTTAGGCATCTTGACAAAAACGATAACAATAATATGTCAGGAATGTGTTAAAAGTAAAACATGTCTTTTAGTTGTGGTTTAATTATCAGAACATTTTAAATGTCTGAAAATTAAATCACAAAAGTCCAGAAAAAGTGTTTTTATTTTTACTATATAAAGATATACTCAACATTCAATTGTTGTATATTTTCCAGACATAATTGATGCTATAATCTACATTTTTCTGCCCACTTTTAAGTAGAAGCATTAAATCATGGTCAGATCCCATTAGCACAATAGCAGAGTGCCAAAACGCATTGTTAGATTTCTATCCAATGGAAACCTTTGTTTTTGGCAGACGTCCATTGCTAATCTCCCTGCAGCTGTTCAGACTTTACTTAAAGCTGGACTCAGGAGTGCTGCCGCGTTGGTGGATCATTCATTGTAAATTGTGAACAACTTTGCCCATATCTCTCTGAAGCAGGTGTGATTTTGAGTCCAGACTGTGGCAGAACATGAGCCTCCGCTAGCACAATTATCCTCAGCTAATTAGAAGAAGGCATCCAATTTATGGAGGCAGGAAGAGCAGACAATATTCTTCTGCAGTGGTTCTCAAACTGGGGTACGAGCACCAATACACAGGCGTCTTCTGGAGGGACTCATAAGTAAAAAGGCTGTTTAAATTCAATATTTAGACATTTTTCCTGCTTATGCCAGACACTAGATGAATGATGCTGTGAATTCAGAATGTTACTGTTGTTTGGTCGAGGTGTCAATAGTTGTGTATAGATTAGTTTTAAATCATTATGTTTCTTTTTCACAATAATCGCTGCACTGGGATTTGATTGTGACATAGGGGTGGGTGAAATTAATATCTCTATATCTTTTCCCGATAATATTTAGGCAATATTAAGGCAATCCAACAGAAATGTGTATTTTTATTATGAACAATACAATACAATATTATCTAAAATTCATTTACCACTAGTGGTTGTGGTATGTTGTATTTTGTGGTTTAATTGTGTCCTTATTTAGACTTGGATTAGATTGTGTTTAGCTTGACAGACTTTTTAAATGTTCTGTCATCAGAATTGTAGCTTGACAAAAAACATTTCTCTAAACTTGTGTCCAGTAAAACCTGAAAACCTTTCATAACCTCCTATTACATAAACAGATAATGTAAAATACAACTGTAAATGTGTTCAAATCAGACTCAATTGTCATAGTTTGTGACGTTCTGATGTTAATACTAGTTCCTCCATTGAAATCACTTTATGTGCCACTTCATGTTTGTCTCCATGTTGGACTTTAGAATATTTTCCTTTACGCACGTTTAAAAAAGTCAATTTTGCACCGGATTTAGTCAATCATTAGATCTGGTTTGATCTCGGTTCATCCTTCACTAGCAAGGACCACGCCACAACAATGAAATACGAAAGAATGTTTATTGATAAGTCATGATGGGTCTATGAGAGATTGATGAGAGATCGATGAGAGATCGATGAGAGATCGATATGAGAGAGATCGATATGAGAGAGATCGATATGAGAGAGATCGATATGAGAGAGATCGATATGAGGGAGATCGATATGAGGGAGCTCGATGAGGGGGATCGATGAGAGAGCTCGATGAGAGAGCTTGATGAGAGAGCTCGATGAGAGAGCTCGATGAGAGAGCTCGATGAGATGAGAGAGAGCTCGATGAGAGAGCTCGATGAGAGAGCTCGATGAGATGAGAGAGAGATCGATGAGATGAGAGAGAGATCGATGAGATGAGAGAGAGATCGATGAGATGAGAGAGAGATCGATGAGATGAGAGAGAGCTCGATGAGATGAGAGAGAGATTGATGAGATGAGAGAGAGATCGATGAGATGAGAGAGAGATCGATGAGATGAGAGAGAGATCGATGAGATGAGAGAGAGATCGATGAGATGAGAGAGAGATTGATGAGATGAGAGAGAGATCGATGAGATGAGAGAGAGATCGATGAGATGAGAGAGAGATCGATGAGATGGCTGGGTAGAGACTCAGGACGGGGGCTCTGTCTCGGGTAATCAGCCCAGCCGATTCAGAACCCCCCCCTCCATGGATGGTGATGTGTTAAGGTGACGATGATAGAGACATGGGGTGGGAGGGTGGGGTCGAGAGAGCAGAGACAACAAGAGATGCTGGGATTGGCCTTTGCATATATAGGCCTTCTGGGTAATAAGAGGCGTGGTTAAAGAGTGGAGGTGTGGTTGCTGGGGAGGTAAGAGGTTGAGGCGTGGTCCTGCTCCCGAATCTAAGTTAGCGATTACATCTCCAACTACACTTCGTTCAGACAGTTCAGCATCTGTGCTGATCTACGCTCATTGTACTTGTAATGATCGACTCTGTGGTACTGTATGTATGAAAAGTGTTCATCATCTTTAATTGAATTAATTTCATACCTCAACTCCCACGTGGCGTTCGCACAGTAACTTCCTGAGGCGTAAATAACACAGGCATTTTCTGAACAGATTTGTTTCAAAGCGGAGGAATGTAGACTAAATAACACGGAACGCAAAGGCTTAATTAAGTTACATCAACACTGGCTGGGAGCAGTACAAAGTGTATGTATGTGTCTACTTTATAAACAGATTACGTACAGCCTCCAGCAGCTGTTTGGATTCAAGGTGTATGAGGAGACTAAGGATGTATTTTGCCCCCGGACTTAGTGGTAACAGGAGCCCTGGCCTGGGGGCTCTTTTGCTACTTTCAAGACGTTAAACATTGGCCTGAAGAGGCTGGACATGGCCTGGAGGCTGGAGTGGGAGGGTGTCACTCCATATGATGATGGCTCCCAGGTTTTGTGTGTGTGGGTGCGTATATATATATATATATGTGTGTGTGTGTGTGTGTGTATATATGTATATTATATGTATATATATATATATATATATATATATATATATATATATATATATATATATATGTGTGTGTGTGTGTGTGTGTGTGTGTTTGTGCGTATATATGTATATATATATATATATATGTGTGTGTATATAGTGTGTGTGTGTGTGTATACACAGTACAGAGAGCTTGTTTTTGTGGGCTTTTTCCCAGTCCCTTGTCACATCTCTAATATTGTTGTTGTGTCCTTGGGCAAAACTAGGTGTGGGCGATATTGACAAAAAATATTATCTCAGTATTTTTGGAGAATATCCTGATTACGATAGTCCATTAGAAATGTGTTAAAATACGTATTTTTAAACATATTAGTTGGAAGTTTAATTATCAGAAAAGACAGAAGTGCAGACATTTTAGCTTCAAAGTTTACAAAATCATCTTTTTTCATTTTAATTTTCAAACTGCTGTTTTCTTTTTTTTTTAGCATTTAATGGGTGATATACTCGGTATTCAAATATTGCATATCTTCAAAACAACATTCACAAGCTAATCTAAATTTCAGCATTTTAAGACTACGTCGAGTGAGATTGTGTGTTTGTAGTGACTCTTTGTCCTAAATTATGGCAGATTGATTGACAGTTAAAGCGCTGAGCCGTGTACGGTGGTGTAAGGGGCGTGTGTTATGTCCTTGCGCTTCTTAAAAACGTCGTAAAAGAGACTTAAACTCTGACAGGAATGTTTTTGAGAGGTCGAACGTGGGCAGTGAATGTTCTTTGTCTTAAAACCGCTGGGCAAAAACATCCTGGTGACTGCGGTAGAAGTCTGTCACTGGGGTGGAGCACTGCTGTGGCATTCACACCCTCTCGGCATGAAAAACATATGAAACCAGCCGACGTCTTAATATAGGAACGGTCGACACTGTGAGGGAGAAGCTGATGGAAATAGGCTGATTCCTATGCCAAAACTTAAAAAAATAAAATAAAAAAGTTCATGAATAAAACTAAATACCGTATTTTCATTTCAAAGTTTTGGCCGGGTGCGACTTATACTTATATTTATACTTATATACTTATACTTATACCCCGGAGCGACTTATATGTGATATTATTTGTTATTTTCACACTTGCAACCGCATTTCATGCTCCAGTGCGACTTATATATGTTTTTTCTTCTCTATTGTGCATTTTTTGGCTGGTGCGACGAAAAGTTTGATTACATAAAGCTGCTCACAAAGGAACGCTCGTCTATGAGAACGAAAGCGTCGTACGATACATTGTTACTGAAAATATCACGATAAACGATAAAATTGAGGTGGTTTGATTTGAGAAAAATATTTAATTGCGATTTTTCTGACAACATTTGCAATTGATGTTTTAATGATAAAATTCAGTTCAAAGTTCACATTCACAATGCAAATTGACAAAAAGACTGAAATGGAACCATGAACTGAAAACATGTTAAAAGTGTTTCAGAGCATGTTTGTACAGATCTAAACAGCACAATTGGACAGGATATTTTCCTTATTTCCTTATTATTCTATAACAGAGCGTAACACTTAGAAAATCATTTTGCACATATTTTTACCAAAACAATTAAGTTATGTGTTATAGTCTTCACATTTCCAGTTATAGAGGTGAGAGAATTGTTGAAAAATGTATCATATTGCATTGTTGTTTTTGAGCTATGCAAAAATAACAATTTAAAACGCTGCCAAATGATTGATATAATACATGCAGTAAGATTGGGCAATTTTTTGAGTCCGACTAACAATTCCACCCATCAGAAATATGCTAAAACTGTCTTTAAATGTATAAGTTGAGGCTTAAGTTTCAAACAAATGTGAATAGACGGTAAAATTACCTATAAAAGGACATGAATATCACTCTGTATCTATAATTTTATATGATAAACATTTCTCAACATTTATTGTCTTATATTTGGGTATATTGTCTGTGTTATCTATATTTTTGTACTTTTGTGGTTAACTTTGCAGTCCATTAGTGTTTTTGAGCCACTTTCTAATGGATTAACATTATATTGTCTGATAATTGTCTTTGGGATAATAAAACTGTGTTCAAGTATTCATTTCTGTCAATATCGCCCGACTCAGTAATGTGTTGTATCCGATATACTGGGTGTTTCTGGGCGAAATCTCTTGGCCTTGGATGAATCGGACAGAAATAGCCCTGTTGAGTTCTTGTGTAATGTGGGCTTTCCCTTGGACTGGAGCGCGCTGCAGCTGATCCCTGTGGACCGGTCCATCCCTGGTCTAGTCCAGACCACATGGACTTGGATCAAAGCTCTGTTTAGGAAGGATTTTCTCTCTATCGTGCTAAGAATCCATCTGTCTACAGTCCACTCAGCAGCAGGATAAAACAAGGCTGAATAAAGCATTCAGAGACGTGGAGGATACATGTGTGATTGTTCTGTAACAAGGCACACGATTAGACTGGGTTTGACAATAGGCTCTTTGTCAAATGTTGTTTGTTCCCTGGTATACACTGGTCTCAGAGTGAAGTCATTGGAAAGATATGCAACGTAGATTCATTTGTATCTTTGTTTATCTTGCCATTATCTCACTGTTTTGGATTCTCCTGAGAGTGTTCCACTTGACACTTTATTTCTATGAATTTATGCTGATTTCCAAATGGTTAAATGCTCTATTTCTTATTTTTTATGTTAACAGTGCAGACATATTTTTGACTGTTGACTAATTATCACAGCAAAACCCGCAGACCCCCCGGCAGGTTTATAATCAAATGTACACACACTTACATTGATGTGTAAAAGCAGCTTAGGTGAATCTATATCCTCTCTCTAAATGGATATCTTTGAATCCTAATTCCATTTGTATCATAGATGGCGCATGGTCATACTATCAAAACTACAGGGACAATAAAGGCTGATCTAATCTATGTTCAGTATCTCTTTGAATACCAAAAGACAGTGGCGACTTAAATAAATACAAACATAAGACTTTTTTTGTGTGTCTTTCTGTGTGGAACGGCTGTGCTCTTAAAGTCACCCTCTGTATCTAATATTTCCAGATGTTGCAGACAGCGCTCAGATGAAATACTCAGAGTAAACCACAGCGCACCACTCGCCCGGCTCTAAATGATACCATCCAGAAATAATGACAGTACATGAACCCAGAAGGACCAAATTCAGGGATTTTCTCAAACACAACTATAAATGAAAACTACCCAGGACATAAATCTCACTGTTGGGGAAGTAAAAGGCAAATGGGAACTTTCAGCATCAAAGTGGTCAGTGTTTTTGCATAGCTCCAGGGCTGTATAACCAGGGCTGTAAACATGTCGTAAACTCATGTGTTTGAGGGAAATTTAAGATGAGAAAGAAACTACTTTGGTGGCCATTTGCCCAACTGCAGTACTATATATGTGCTATTCGTGGCTTTCAGCTTGCTGTTTATTATATATTAGTGACGTTTTGAGAACTTTTGACCATTCAAAATATAGAAGATATTTTGCATTGAATGTTACCTGTGAAATGTTCATCCTTCTGAAACCCATGTCTACAGATGGTCATAGTTGATGTGATCATCTTTTGCCATATGTTACCCTTTCATCTGACTCTTTATTATGATAAACAGAATAAAAAAAATATATTATGTAGGGATATATGGCAAGATGTCGTGAGATACAATAGTGCACACATTCCGGTGTATAAGTCGCACCAGCCAAAAAATCTATAATAGAGAAGGAAAAAACATGTATAACTTGCATTGTAGTATGAAACGCGGTTGCAAATGTGAAAATAACAAATAATATCACATATAAGTCGCTCCGGAGTATAAGTGTAAGTATAAATATAAGTATAAGTCGCACTCCGGCCAAAACTATGGTGCAAAAAATACGGTTTTTGAGGGATTTTCTTTTCCCATGCGTTTCCCAACATTTGGATTGGACAAAACAAAGATTAAACCCTTGTGATTCCCTCCTCTCACCTCTTGAGAAAACAAGCCTACAGTGACCAATACAAATATGAAATAAAACCAATCAAAATAAATACTAAAAGACTCTTTGGGTGTCTAATTTTGTCTGATTCTGTTTCCTGGAGTATTGGATGCCAATGTGTTCTCTGGGGCTCTGATTACACATTAAACACAGCAGTTTCCAGACAGACAGGAAACTCCCGTCTTTCGTGTTCATCTCATACATGTGTGGAGAAGAAAACAGCTTAACCTTTCCTGATGGCTGGAACTATTCTGACCCAGAGTGCCTGCGATTGTCCCACCAAGCACCATCACTGATTCTGTTCTTAAACTTTATTCAGTTAATGCAGGGGAAAAGATGGTATATTCTGCTGTTGTATCAAATGTATGCATTGGCAATATAATGTACTAATCAACAGTAAAAACTAAACCCATGCTTTTTTCTCTCCTCAATATGACCTTTGAAACATTATATTCAATAGATAAATATCCCTCACGAATATCTGACTGATTTTGTATTCTTTTTACAGAAAAGGTTTGGCTCCAGGGCACGTTTGAAGACCTCCAGCTGCCTCAGTGTCCGACCGGGTGAGTTTTTGTCCTTTATGTCCTCACTTGCCATTATTCAAGTGTGCGATGTGGGCCGCAGCGATGGAAAAGCAGGAGAATCCGTCTCACAGTCTACTCTGCGATTGTTCTTTTTGAATGAAACATGGCTGCTTGTGGAAACTAGGCTAATGGCTAATTCATGCTAATGTTTAGTGCTTAGGGAGTGACCTCATTACTTTATGGAAAATTAGACAGACTCCAAAAACAGGCTGCTTCAAGTTTAGGGCTTAAAACATGTTGGTGCTGTTTGAATTAGCGAAGCAATTCTATTCTATAATATCATAAACTGTCAGGTTATATATCTGTCACTACTTATAGAATAAACTGAACTGAATAATAAGAAATATGAACTGAACAATGATAAATATCAGTCTATTAGCTCCAGTGATGGAAGACATACTCACTTTTGTTACTTGAATACAAAATACAGGAGCAACATTTGCATTCAAGTAAAAGTAAAGTAGTATCACATATGAAAAAGTAAAAGTATTGAAGTACATGTTTAAATTTGTACTTTTAGAGTTAAAAGTAAAATAATGTTGTGCTGATTTTGATCACTATTACAGAGTGAAATGTGGCGATCTTGATAAAGAATTGTACTGCTTTTTTGTCCACCAATTTTGCAATATTTGTAGACTTTTTATAGGTTTGTGCGTTTTATGTCAGGATTTGAACCAAAACCTTTTGGCAGAATATGACCATGAATATGCTAAATATAATATTTCAAACCATTAAGAAATGCAGAAAGTACATTTTGTGGAAGAGAAAACATTTGTGGAAGAGAAACTACAGATACCTGCTTCAAATCAAATCAAATCAAATCAATTTATTTTTGTAAGGCCCAAAATCACAACAACAGTTGCCTCTGAGGGCCACAGGGAGAAATGAATCAACAATGTCTGTGGTGGCGATGGAGTCAGACAATGTCTGTGGTGGCGAGGGACGATGTCCCAGGGTCCTCTGTCCTTAGACTCTCCTTCTCGGCCAGGAAAAACTACAAAAAAAACCTCTTTGGGAAAAAAGCGTAGAAACCTGGAGGAGTTCCAGTGAAGGAGAGATCCGACTCTCACAGACGGACAGACGGACACGAGGAGACTGGAGCTGGACCCACTCTTCAGGCAGATGAGGGACCGACTGAGGCGAACTGGACCCACTCTTCAGGCAGATGAGGGACCGTCGGAGGCGAGCTGGACCCACTCTTCAGGCAGATGAGGGACCGTCTGAGGCGAGCTGGACCCACTCTTCAGGCAGATGAGGGACCGTCTGAGTCGAGCTGGACCCACTCTTCAGGCAGATGAGGGACCGTTGGAGGCGAGCTGGACCCACTCTTCAGGCAGAAGAGGGACCGTCTGAGGCGAGCTGGACCCACTCTTCAGGCAGATGAGGGACCGTCTGAGGCGAGCTGGACCCACTCTTCAGGCAGAAGAGGGACCGTCTGAGGCGAGCTGGACCCACTCTTCAGGCAGATGAGGGACCGTCTGAGGCGAGCTGGACCCACTCTTCAGGCAGAAGAGGGACCGTCTGAGGCGAGCTGGACCCACTCTTCAGGCAGATGAGGGACCGTCTGAGGCGAGCTGGACCCACTCTTCAGGCAGATGAGGGACCGTCGGGGGCGAGCTGGACCCACTCCTCAGGCAGATGAGGGACCGTCCGGGGCGAGCTGGACCCACTCCTCAGGCAGATGAGGGACCGTCCACACAGGGCAGGGACCACTTCACCAGGGGAGGGGCATCTGGGTCCACAGGTCCTCAGGAGTGAGAGAAAGAAAAGAAGGCGGTGAACAGTTTGCAAGTGGAATCAAAAAATAAATATTGTTTGATAGCATAAGTAGTCAGAAGAAGAAGAGGATAGTGCTCAAGCTGTCATACTTCCCCCAGCATAGTTACTCCTAGGGCAGCGTAGCTGAAGCTGTGGGTTTATCTTTCTGTTCCTAACTAGTCTGACCATAAGCGATTTCGAAGAGGAACGTTTTAAGCCTGGACTTAAATGAAGAGACTGTGTCAGCATATTTAACATGGGTCGGGAGCTGATTCCATAACACAGGGGCTTGGTAGCTAAACGCTCTACCTCCTACAGTACTTTTAGAGACTCTTGGGACCACCAGAAGGCCAGTATTCTGAGAGCGAAGAGCTCTGTTTGGATGATATGGTTCTATAGCATCTTTGAGGTAGGATGGGGCCATGTCATTTATGGCTTTGTAGGTCAAGAGTAGAATTTTGAATTTGATTCTAGACTCGACGGGGAGCCAGTGAAGAGACTCCAGCACTGGCGTAATGTGCTCTCTTCTTTTTGTTCCTGTTAGTAATCTTGCTGCTGCATTTTGAACCAGTTGAAAGCTTTTTATGGAGCTTTTAGGACACGCTGCAAGCAGGGAGTTACAGTAGTCTAATCTAGTCGTTACAAATGCATGGATAAGTTTTTCGGCATCACTTTTAGGCAGGATTCTTCTGATTTTGGCTATGTTGCGCAAATGGAAATAGGCTGTTTTACAAGCTTGATTTATATGAGCTTTAAATGAGAGCTCCTGGTCAAATAAGACTCCAAGGTTTCTTACAGTAGAACTGGAGGCTACACTGACATTGTCCAGTGTGACTATCTGCTCAGATAGAGCGTCTCGTAGATGCTTAGGGCCAAGCACAATGACCTCGGTTTTTTCAGGGTTAAGAAGCAGGTAGTTTAGTGTCATCCAGGTTTTGATCTCCTTCACACAAGCACTAAGTCTGTCTACTTGATCGCTCTGATCAGGTTTCATTGATAAATACAGAGTGTCATCTGCATAGTAGTGGAAGTTAATGTCATGCTTTCTGATAATGTTGCCTAATGGCAGCATATAAAGAGTAAACAGAATTGGACCGAGTACCGAACCCTGTGGCACACCGTAAATTACTTTAGAGCTTGGTGAGGAGCTCTGGTTTACATTAACAAATTGGAACCTATCAGATAGATAGGATTTAAACCAGCTGAGGGCTGTTCCTCCAACACCTACATCACATTCTAACCTCTGCAGTAGAATGTTGTGGTCGATGGTGTCAAACGCTGCGCTGAGGTCCAACAGAACCAGGATTGAGACCAGTCCATCGTCAGCGGCTAATAACAAATCATTTGTGACTTTAACTAGTGCAGTTTCAGTGCTGTGGTGGGCTCTGAACCCTGACTGGAAAACTTCAAATAAGTTATTGTCCTGCAGGTGGCGACAAAGCTGTTTTACTACAACTTTTTCAAGGATTTTAGAGACGAAGGGAAGATTTGAAATAGGTCTGTAGTTTACCAATAGGTCAGGATCTAGATTAGGCTTTTTCAGAAGAGGTTTAATGACTGCATGTTTGAAGGACTGTGGAACATAGCCACTTTCGAGTGAAGTATTTATTATATTAAGAATAGGGTCTATAATTAGGGGAAGAATGTCTTTGAGGAGTCTGCTTGGAATGGGGTCTAGGACACAAGTTGAGCTTTTAGAGGACATGATGGCTGAAGTTATCTCTGCTTGATCAACAGCTGTGAACCTTTCTAAGTTTACGGGTGGATTTATATGGGACGTTAGATTTACAGCTTGGGCTAGTTCAGGGCTAATAGCGGGGGTAATTTCATCTAATTTATCTCTGATTGTTTTTATTTTATTGTTAAAAAATAGGAGGAAATCATCAGAGCTAAGTGTAGCTGGGATTGAGGGCTCTACTGCGCTGTGACAGTTTGTTAGCCTAGCTACAGTGCTGAAAAGGAATTTAGTGTTACTTTTGTTGACTTCTATTAGATTTGAATAATATCTGGTTTGGGCCTTACGCAGAGCCTGCTTATAGGACAGTAGGCAACTTTTCCATGCTTTTAGGGATTCTTCGGTGTGAGAGCGACGAAATAATCCCTCTAACTTTCTAACTTTTTGTTTATGTGAACGCAGTTCTTGGTTGTACCATGGGGAGGCGCTCTTTGGCCTAATGACCTTCTGTTTTAACGGCGCTACAACGTCAAGAGCAGACTTCAGAGAATTCATGGTCAAGTCGACACATTGATCACTTAAACTGGGACTAAAGCTGTTCTCAGCAGGATCACATGACATGTCAATATTGGCTCTATTATTTCTTTGAATTTTGAGATAGATTTTTCAGATATTGTCCTTTTCATTATAACTTTATTTTGTGGGACTGGATGATCTTTTGCTTCCTCTGTAGTGAAGTAAAAGTCAAAAATATCCACTGTAAAATTATTACTTTAGTACAGTACCTTTACTTTTGTACTCTCTTGTATTAACCCTAACATTATCTACATTCTTGTAGCTAATACATGTTGTTTTCGGTGGCCAGAACATCTTTTTTCATTTTATCTTAGTCAACACATTATTTCTTAGTTCATATTATGCTAATTATTGATTGGTTTATGTTACACCGATCGCCAAAGCAAGTTCTAATTTTCTCATTGACAATCTTTATATATAATTTGAGAGAATGTAATTCCTCTATATGTGTCTGCTTACTATGCCACAGTCATTTAAAAGCATAAATTAGTCTATATTTATCATGCTTATATATTTAATGCTTCTGCCTCTTAAATGCAACAAACCTACAGCCTGTACATGTCTAAAGATAAAGTACAGGCCAAATTATTCTTGGTTGAGATTTATGAGTTATATACGACCTCTAAACCAAGAATACCGCTACTATTTATCCAGGCCAAAACATAACCAAAATATTCTGGGATTGAGCCCAAGATGCAACCACCTCTGAGCCACAAATACTGTAAAGTGTAAACTCATGGAGGGTTCAGTGTCCCAAAAATAAGTTAAAGCCTTTTTGTTGCAATTCACAACTATTGTTTTAAAATCTCTTCCACGTTTTTTTGATATTGTATACGTTTATATCGTCCTGGATGAAGCTATGCTAAGATTTTCTTTTGACTGAACATGTATTATATTTAGCAAAAATGACAGCAAAGCATTTCGAGAACACTTACCACACATTATTCCTGCACAAGTGAAGGTCTTCTGTTCTTCTTTTTGTATTTTTAGATCACTCATTTGATCATGTGTTCTGTGTTTTTACTAAAACCTACTTCCCCTTTTTTTTTTTTTGCGTTGCCAGGTTCGACAAACCCCCCGTCATCCTGGTTTCTCTGGACGGGTTCCGGGCAGAATATCTGAAGGACCACAGCAGCCACGTCCCTGTCATCAACGCTCTGAGTAAACACTCAGTTCAAATTCACATCAAATACATACACACGATACACAAGATACACACGATACACACGATACACAAGATACACACGATACACAAGATACACAAGATACACACGATACACGCGGTACACACGATACACACGATACACGCGATACACACAACACAATGTTTCCCTTTAGGCGCTTCGTCCACATCCTTTTGAACTGGACCAAGAGCAGTTAGAAACAAAGACGTACTGGTGCACCATGTAACTTTTCTGGTCCATGGGGCGGGGGTCTGCTTGTTTCCATGGAGATCCCATTGGTCATGGGCCAGAAAAGCTATATAGTGCACCTTTAAAGCAAAATTCGACATCACCCTGTGCGCACTTTTGCTTTGCTCTTGAACCTGTCTGCTGGACATTTAAGCCAAAAAATAGATCAAAAACAGGGGGAACGGTGTGATGTTGACAAAATCTCTCAAAACTACAATGTGTCTCAATCATTTCACCCTTGAATACAAAGAAAACTGTGTAAAAGAGGAGACAAAACTCCCAATTCTCTACCAAAACTCCAGCTAAGTCTTTCCATGCCTTCTCTTTTCTGCTAAATTATCATAATATCAATACAATATTTAGTTGACTTACATAACCGCAAGAAAAAAATCTGTTCTAAATAATACATGTGCCGTTGCAGGAAAGTATGGCACCACGACTCTGTACATGCGACCAGTGTATCCCACCAAGACCTTTCCAAACCACTACAGCATTGTGACGGTGAGCGGGACGATTTTTTATTCCACACAATGAGCGTTTGTCCGAGTGAACTTCTCTCTCAACGAACTTCCTTTTGGTTTGATTCAGGCTTTTCTTAGATTGATTCAGTGCAGACAGAAGATAGATTACTGGGAGGGCCCATTGGGGCAGAAGAAATCTAGAGAAACTGGGTTTAGCCAGTTTGTAGATGGCTGGAGGGGGCGCACTTAAGCGAATGATTGTTAAACGAAGATGAAATGCCACAAGAATAGTTTGGGCAAATTAGGGGTTAAGTGCTGGTTTTGTTGTGGTTTGGACCTGGACTAAAGACTGTATTAGTCTTACATAAACGGTGATACTTCTTTAGAGTTCATCTTTATTCTCTCTTGCTTACAAACTTGTTGGTATCTGGGTCAAATCTCAGGGTTTACCGTATTTTCCGGAGTATAAGTCGCACCAGCCAAAAATGCATAATAGAGAAGAAAAAAATATATAAGTCGCACTGGAGTATGAAATAAGTATATAAGTATAAATATAAGTATAAGTCAAACGGCCAAAACTATGAAAAAAGGTGCGACTTGTAGTCCAGAAAATACGGTACGTACATTGTTAGCTCTGTGCTAAAGCCACCAACATTTAAGAAGAGTTTTACAAATGTTCATACCATCTAAATGTTTTAGGGCCATATTTATTACAATTAAGGCTGCTAATATTCAGAAGTAAGTGTATTTTCAAGTGTATTCCTTTTACTTAAATGCTATTGTCCAGGTTTAAATATGCACCATGTCACTTTTTCTGTGGAGGTTCTGCCACTTGCTTGTTTCTATGAAGGTGTTATTGCGTTGCCTATAATGTTCCATAGTATGGCATTAAACGTAAGGACGACTCGGCTCACAGCAAGAATACAGGCTATTTAAAGTATTTTATTTAACCTTTTTTTCCAATAAAAACACACTGGTTTATTGAACAAATGCAAGTTACCGATAGATAAGTTTAATGTCATTCAGTGGAACATTCTTGACAAATAACATCTCCATGGCGACAACCCTCTCATTGAAAGTATATACATGATTAAATTGTTTGTGGTTTGTCGTTGAAGGGTCTTTATCCAGAGTCTCATGGCATAGTGGACAACAAAATGTACGATGTGAAGAGAAACGCATTTTTCAGCTTGAGATCTGACGAGAAGCTCAACGCGGAGTGGTACCAAGGCGAACCAGTAAGAGATTGTACACTCATAGTATATTCTAGACACTGGTGTTTTTACAGGTTTGTGCATTATGAATTCACTCTGAATATCTTCACGCAGTACTAACAAACAGATTTAAACATATATATATATATATATATATATATATATATATATATATATATATATATATATATATATATATATATATATATATATAAATAAAGACTAGCACAATAATAGACCCTTTAACATGGAAATTTTTAAATTCTGGAGGCAAATGAAGTAGACCAAAAAACATATCCATATTTAGCTGATATTAGATCTAAATCATAATGGATGTAATGCTTCCCAACAAAAATAAGCAACAATTTGGAATTTCTATGGTACAGATGTCCGTTAGTTTGTTTTTCTATTACAACTGATGGAAAAAGTACTATTTTCTAGCCTCAAAGTTGTATTTCAGCTTCACGGAAAGTAACATTTATGGTAAAGTATGCAATATATCATTAGATAAAATGAAAAAAAAAAAACATTTATTGTGTGGTCAACATTTCTTGAAGTATTTTTCCAGTAAAACTTAAAACTTATTTTGCTTTCATCACATTTGCTCAGTGTCTGCCATAATCGCCTATTAACTTAACAAATGATGTGAAATAAAATAGTAAAAATCTTTAAATCAGGCTCAGCTATCACTATCAACAGTTTTCATTTGCCGAAAAACAACTTTTATATATTTATTTTTAATTCAGTGGCCGATCAGCTGAATGGTGCAACAACATTTTGTGTAAAATATCTGGATGTTATTGTGTTGTTTTTACAGAGTATAGAATAAAACATGCACTTAAATAAAGGCTTTTATCACATATCTGCAGTTAAGCAAAACACAGTCTCATCACTTTGTCTTTCTGGGCACTTACAGTCCATTCACGTTTCCTCCACACACAATCACTACTGGACAGACTTTACTGTAAATGAACCTGAAAGAGAACCAGCCTGTGTTTAGTGGCAGCTCCTGTGTGTTGAAGCTGCTGCATTTAAACATCTCTTCCACTGGGGCCCGGCTGTAATTAAGTGGAAGTGAGTGGCACGAGACACGAGTTTATGTGACAAATCCTAATCCCACCCAGATCTTCTGCTGGTTTATGTCCTTTTTTAATGAGCAGTGAGTGATGTTGAGATCCTGAAGAAGGTTTTTAGTGGTTTTCCTGCTTAAATCGATGAGCTTCATGACAGACGACTCCATTTGAAAACACAGCAGCAACAACTTCAAGGACGTTTTTTACGAGAGAAGGTCCAGGTCTGATTTAAATCTGGATTTGACGTAGTCTTTGTTTCATCTTGACTCTTGGGATTGGTTTCAAGATTAAAAAAAAGAAGAAGAAAAAAGAACCGTGACTATTTTAGAAGCAGAATGAAGTAGTTTTAAGTCAATCTATTGTTTAAAATATACTTCTAAATATAAAGTTCTTTTTATCTGGCTTTTTTTGTCACATTTACTTTATTTTGTTCAATTTCACAAAGCTGGTCACAAACTTGAGAAAAAGTTATGTGTTATGCGAGATTTCACACAGTCTCAGTAATAACCATGAATAATCATCAAATCGATTCCTCACAATAATATTTGTGACAATCCCATATTAAGATTAATAAAATTTTAGTGTAGTGACCTGGCTTATGCGTTGATCATTGTTTCATCAAGGGTTTCCCACCCTTTTTCCTCGACGCCCTGAAGATTTGCTGTGGCCCCTCAGTCCTAAACAGTGTCTCACACAAATGCAGCATGTACACTTTTTTTTTTTTAAATATTAGGGCTGCACAAATATAATGTAAAAGTATTGATATCGCAATATTGGCCGACTCAAGAATCAATATTTCAACAAGCTGTATGTATTGTATGTATGTAAATGCTTTGCAATAATACTAAGGTCGTTCATCTGACTTTTAATACAAATTTTTAAATTAGGCTTTTGATTATTCGTCATGCTAATTTATTTAATGTTTCGATTGTGAAATAAAAGGCCTGTGAATGAGATTTTTTACAAAATTTGACCGAACTTAATCTAAAGAGATGCTGCTTGAGAACATCTAACAGAATATATTCATGTCTTCTCTTGTGTCATTTTGGGGTAATTCATGATGATTATCTGATTGCTATATTAGTTGTGATTAACTGATTAACTTGATTTTATTGTTTTTATTGTGACAGACTTTGACTGATACTTTAAGGCACCAAAGTGTTTGTTTTAATATAACCGAAATAATGGTTTCAAAAAGTATATTGAAATATTGCCATAACATTTATCGCAACACATTACTATTTTGTGGAGTTCAACTAGCTTCAGATAAATAAAACACAGTTTCAGGATTAATTATTTGATGTTGTATTCCATTGTGTGGGATTTAAATCATTTAAATTGCACAAATTATAAATGACAGTTTCCTTGATTTATTGTAAACTCTCAGACCATTTGAAACGAGTTTGTAAAATTGAATACATGCATTTTTTATCAGTTATATTGGGCATTGTGCGCATTTGTGAGCTATTGCCCTCAAATGTCTCCTTCACATCCAAATCTTTATATAATGAGCAGCGTGTGTGTGACAGCTTGAGATCTGGGGCTTGTTAGTGGTTTTCCTCCTTAAATCTCCTCCACGGTGACAGACGACTCCACTGGAAAACACAGGGATTTACAGGAAGTAGCACCAGCAGCAGCAGCAGCAGTGTTTGAGTCGCTCTCACTGTGATGACAACACAAGCAGCAAAGACTGTAAGAATGAATAATACAGTATGAACAGTATCCCAGCCTAAAAGATAAGTCTAGTCTGTATTGATTTACTGTCAGATCTGTGAAGAACGGTCCTATCGTAATGAACTAAACCATGTAGCAGTCGTTTGGTAAGATTGAGTTAGTAGCTGAGTTAATTATGGGTTTCCTCTTAAGTGCTTTTGTCCTTTTTCTTTATGCTAATAACTACACACAATATAGTAAAGTGAATGCGTTTCAAACAATGGCATATTGATGGATATTGTGTTTAGAATGTCCCCTTGAATCTTCTTTGTATCGGTATATACTAAACATACTACTGACTATGACTTGGACTGAAGGAAAACTGACTGCAAAATGGACAAATTTACCAGACTTTGGACTAAATGGGACCTTTATTTTTTTAGTTTAGTGTGTCGTAATTTGTGTTTTCTGTGATTGATCTGTGCTCCTTGTATTTCTTTTGTGTTCTATGTTTTGTGGTCTTTATAATGTTCAAAAAATATATACAAAAAAGAACATGTACAACAGGCTAATATTCAGACCAAATATAGCTATGAGGCATTGATTGTGCCAAATGCAGAGGACATATTTCTTTACAGGGACAATTAAATATACCATAGGAAGCTATTCGCTGACTTGGATCATTCAGAATCTAACAAAGCCCTAAATCTCTTTCTGCGTTTGACTATCGCTGTCTGGAAGATTGGCCACTTCTGTCAAAGTATTACTGCTCTAAGTATTACTGTATTATTGCTTGGTGGAATAGTATGTGTGGACAATATTTACTATTCGAGCTGAAACCAAAAGGTGAACATTTCAGAAAGTGGCACTGAGTTCTACTTTAACAAAACTTTTTTAATTAATAACGAATTAATAAAGAGTTGAGCTTTGGCCTTTGTTTACAGCAGTAAACCTGGGCATTTACGTTTACTGTAAACTTGACAGTATCATTGTTCTGGTCATTGGTTTCAGTTTCCTTTTGCAGATATTTTGTTTGAATTAGTTAATTGCCATACCAACGGTCCTAATTTCTAATCATTATGAAACCCGTGCATATGTATAAGGGAGTGTCTGCAGAGCCGCGGCGCGCGGCCGAAACTGCCATGTTATTTTTGTGCCAGCCGCGCGCCGCGGCTCCTGTAACTGCGCCGCTATTTGACCGCGTTTTAGCGCCGTTTTAGGGTTAGGGTTAAGGTTAGGGTTAGGGTTAAGGTTAGGGTTAAGGTTAAGGTTAGGGTTAAGGTTAGGGTTAGGGTTAGGATTAAGGTTAGGGTTAAGGTTAGGGTTAGGGTTAAGGTTAGGGTTAGGGTTAGGGTTATGGTTAGGGTTAGGGTTAAGGTTAGGGTTAGGGTTAAGGTTAGGGTTAGGGTTAGGATTAAGGTTAGGGTTAAGGTTAAGGTTAGGGTTAGGGTTAGGGTTAGGGTTAAGGTTAAGGTTAGGGTTAGGATTAAGGTTAGGGTTAAGGTTAAGGTTAGGGTTAGGGTTAAGGTTAGGGTTAGGGTTAAGGTTAGGGTTAGGGTTAAGGTTAAGGTTAGGGTTAGGGTTAGGATTAAGGTTAGGGTTAAGGTTAAGGTTAGGGTTAGGGTTAGGGTTAAGGTTAGGGTTAGGGTTAGGGTTATGGTTAGGGTTAGGGTTAAGGTTAGGGTTAAGGTTAGGGTTAGGGTTAGGATTAAGGTTAGGGTTAAGGTTAAGGTTAGGGTTAGGGTTAAGGTTAGGGTTATGGTTAGGGTTAGGGTTAAGGTTAGGGTTAGGGTTAAGGTTAGGGTTAGGGTTAAGGTTAGGGTTAAGGGTTAAGGGTTAAGGGTTAAGGTTAGGGTTAGGGTTATGATTATGGTTAGGGTTTAGGTTAAGGTTAGGGTTAAGGTTAGGGTTAGGGTTAGGGTTAAGGTTAAGGTTAGGGTTAAGGTTAAGGTTAGGGTTAAGGTTAGGGTTAAGGTTAGGGTTAGGGTTAGCCATGAGGCTATATGGCAGTGCCGCGGTCCCTGAAACTGCGCGGCTATTTGACCGCGCCGCGGCTCTCAATTCACGGCCTATGCATAAAGTTATGGAATTATCTTTACACAAAAACTGTCAAACGAGGCAAGATTATTGGCAAAAAATAGATTTAAAACCACATTCAAATGAAATGAGTAGTCCGTCCACTCACATAAATAACAACCTTAGTGTGTTGCATTGTCTTTTTGCCATTGTATTTCCTTAATCTTGTTTTTGGAACGCCCTCACAGTGAGTTGAATCTGCTGCACGATCGCTTTAGTCACACTCGATTCAAATAATTTCACAGTCTTGTTCCAATGGCACACGTTTGGATATAAACATGAGTGAGACCTTTCCAAAAGTCTTCCCAGTGCTTTTGCTTATTTTAGCCTGCTTCCTCTGAGCCAACAGGAAAAATGTGTTTAGGTTTGTAGGTGGTTGTGCCAAATGGTCCATCTGGCATGCAAACAGAAACCAGGCTTACTCACGAGCTGTGTATGAGAGTGCAATGCAAATTCAGTTTTTTATAGTTTTATTTTTGTTTAGCACTAAATAAAACCAAACTGATATACTTTTTTTTTTTTTGCATTGTAGCGTTTCATTTTGTGGTATTTCATTTTGCATATAAAGTAAAGCTATGTTGTTTACTAAAGCAAGGGTGTTCATCATGACACCTACGTATATTGTATTCCTGTCTTGTCAGGTTTGGGTGACAGCGATGCGTCAGAATTTAAAAACAGCCACCTTCTTTTGGCCTGGATCAGACGTGAACATCACCGGGACGTTCCCCACTTTCTACCACACGTATGACAAGTAAGTGTGCTGCCATGTGCTTTTCAAAGTTATGCAACATTAAATCGATGTTTCACTGCCATGTGCTCAGTGTTTGGGCGACAGTTTATAAGAAATGTTATATAGAAATTAGGGCTGTCAAAATTAACACAATAACTCATGCGATTAATCATAGAACATGTGCACATCGCCATCTGTTTAGAAAAACACACTCTTTTAGATGTTGTGGGCAGGTGTCTGAGTTTGAATCTGGCTCTGTCAATTTGCTGCATGTCCATCCCTGGTCTCACCCTTATTTCATGTTGCACTGTCCTGTCCAATAAAGCCTACACCAGAAAACCCTTTAAAAATGTACACATAAAATCCATCAGTCGTCATGTGGAAGAGACAAAAATCAGAACAAACCAAGACGCCGCAGAGATATTGAGTTGAAGAAAATTAAGGTTCTGTGTGAGCAATAGAATGGATAATATGGGCCAAATATTCCACCAAACGATTACAGAACACAGATAAACACCAGGCCAATCGCAGCAGTTTACATCTGTCACTATATCTGTCACCAGTTACACCCGCAAGCGGCAATGAAGGGCCTTGAGCCCCACTAATCCTGTTTTTGGTCATGTACATTTACTTGAAACATGTGACCACACAGATTTACTAAAAGTACTCTGCAGGCCAATAGAAATGCCTGGGCGATTGTATTAAACTGTCCATTAAACTGTTTATTCTAATAGGTTTGCTAAATTATACAGCTGCAAGTCATATTAAAATTGATATTGTAATTTTGAAGCAGCTTTGAGGATATGCAGAATTAGAATATCAAGTGCATAATTTATCCATAAAACTATTATATAATGTCCTAAAAAAGATACAAGAGATCCAGTGTAATATTTTAATTTAGCTGATGGAATTATTAAAATACCACATGAATATTTTTAACAAAATGTGTTGTATGTTCACAGAAATATCAACTTTGAGAAGAGAGTCACTACAATGCTCGAATGGCTCAGTTTACCTCAAGAACAAAGGTGTGAGAACAAATAAACATGTCTCAACAGATCTTATACTCATGTTGTATTTCAGACCGGACTTCTTCACTGTGTACCTGGATGAACCGGACTCTGCGGGACATCGTTACGGTCCAGGGAGCAAAGAGGTCAAATTTCAATATAAACTCTCTCTAAATCAGCTGAACATGCACAGGTTAAATAGCGACCAGTTATTACAAGATTGTGTGAGAGAAAGTTAATCATTTTTAAGCCTTAACTAAATGCATGCATTCTCTTACACAGATATATGTTCATTATATCTGTTTCTAAGTGTAGTAGGACTGCTTGATTATAGAAAAACTGAAAGACTGAAAACACATTTAATTCATTGTGTACAGTCATAAATTAACCTGTAGATCCCATTCAGGTTTATTATAATTTATTAATCATATTTAGAGATTCACCGTGTTACAAATGTCATTGGAGATTAGAAGAGCTGCGTTTCTTTTTAGGTTTTGTGGGGCGGAACAAAAAAAAATCTATGTACAATTCAGAAATGCATCTGCTATTGTGTTTATTGTAAGTGGCCATACTTATAACGGTGAATTACACATGCTCTAGATTGTGGCCATACTGCATCAACGTATGGATGTATAATAATGAACTGAATAAACAACACTGTGAATCAAACTGAAATATAAACACAAATGTCTATTAAAGTATTGCAGTGTGTTTCATCTCTACGCGTCGAACTGTTATTGTGTTTTCAGGTGGTTGAAGCGCTTGAAAACGTGGACCGGATTATAGGAATGCTGATGGACGGACTCAAAGAGAGGAACCTGCACAAATGTGTCAATCTGATGGTGGTTTCTGATCACGGTAAGAGCTGCTCTCCAGAGTGAAAGACCACAGCGGCGCAGGGGAAATAAGGTCAAGGTGAGCGGGAAAAGTAGCAAAACTCTTGAAATGCTGTGACGACGACGTTGGCCTTGCATCTGTATGAAAACCGGTTAAATAGCTTCCAATCCACAGACAAGTTCACCTGGGGAATGAATAAAATGCATTCAATTATATATTGACTTTGGCTTTCCAAGGAGGATTAGGGTATTAGTGTAACGAAGTGTAATGTAATCAAATCTTTTTTTATTCTTGCAGAAGGGTTTATGGCAAAATTCTTAGAGCAGCTGCAGCAATACATACATCACATAATAATAAACAAAAGTTAGAACTATGTCAGCTCAAGTACATTCTGCATACTTGTCATTGGACACAAGTAAACTGCAAGGCATACAAAATGCAAATGTAAAAATGAAAATCTCAAAAAGTCATAACTTGTTTCAGGAGTGGGAGACATATAAAAACATAGACGAACATAGAGAGCGGTAAATCGTGAATTTTGTTTTGAAGCTATGAAAAAAATGTCATATCAAGTACATCACAGTCAACGTTCAACATTCAAATTTTATTTTATTTTTTTGACATATAAACTTCAACAAACACGTTGAAAGACATGTATTAACACATTTTCTGCTGGATCGACTTAATCAACAGATATAATGTTTTGTCAATGTCCCTAGGTCTATACAGTAATGGATGTATAAGGCAAAGAATTGACTGAGCTACTACACTATAACTCAGGCTCAGAATGTTATCATCAGGTCTGCCTTACTTAAAAAAAAAAGAATTGAATTAAGTTATGATATTTTATATATATATGATAGTAAAAACTACAACTTTTGGTCATTTGGGTGAAACAAAGGTAGGGCTGGGCCTTTAATCGAAAGATCAACAGATTGAGATTGTTAATTATTTGGGCGTGTCAGACTTTGAAAGAAGACATTTTAATATTATTTGTGTTTGATTTCACAGATTAAAGGTATACTGTATACTGCGTTTATGTTCATGAAATCATTACATTTTTTATTTTAGTTTTTTGGTCAATGAACGTTTAGTTTTGGTGGTGCATAAACATAGATGAATAGTTTGGACATTCCTATGAAAAAAGGGATAAGACAACACAGCATCAGTTTGAACAAGTTCCATTCAAAAACATAGATGTGAACAAAAATGAGTTGAGTCTTCAAAAATGTAATAAACGTGTAAGAAGATTATAACACAACTGCTTATTCTACATATTTACCTCACAATGAGCACGTTGCATATGAACCCTGTGGTTGTTCTCAGGTATGGAGGAGGCTTCTTGTGATAAAGCCATGTTCGTGTCGTCGTTAGTCAACAACACTGAGGACTTCTCCGTGATCCAGGGCCCGGCCGCTCGGATCAGACCCACGCACCTTCCTGAGGAGTATTCAACCTGTGAGTTCCTGTTGATACAAGTGTGTGTTTTTCCCAGCTTCCCCCTGAATCGCTCACTGTCAGATTGTTTGTAACTCTTGTCGCTGACCTCGAGCTCTCGACGTGGGTGTTGACGGAATTTGACAAAATAGTTTTCAGTGCAATTGATACTATTTTACTGCACTCTGTAACTTTTCTGCTGAGGTCTTCGCCATGCACCTGCCTGTCTTTACCTACAGTGTTCCATAGTATAGCGTTAAACTTATCTATCTCCATGGAGACAGCCAAGCTAAGTTATTGGTCAGATCTGTGGAGATCCAAGTAAGAATGTATGATTTCACACTGCAAAATGACACCTTCTTCAAACTAGGAAAATGCACTGGTTTTGGGCAAAAATGTCCTTGAAATAAGTTAAATTATCTGCCATTGCAAGTGAATTTTAGTTAAATAAGCTTAATAATCTTACTTATTTTGCGTATATCTGGTAGAAAAGTCAGGATAAGTCAGATGTTTTTGTCTAGAGTTAAGTGAATAAATCTTGAATAGATTGATGAACTCGATAACGATAGTCAGGCGATATAATGTCAAAGAAATATGTTAAAACGTGTCTTTAAACGTATTTTTTGAGGTTTAAGTATCAAGCAAATGTTTAATGTATGTACAATTAATGATAAATATGCAGAAATATTACCTTATTTGAAGGTTTACAACATAACAATTTTTCCTTTTTTATTTTTAATCAGTTCTTTTTGTAGCATGTTTTCCTATAAATTACATACATATTCAAATTTTGCATTTATTCAAAACAACATCCACACACATGATCTAAAATGTGATATATAAAAGCAAAACAATCCAAGCAGGTGGAAGACGCCTCCCCAGAAAAGCTGTATAAACTGTATCAAACATCAAACATTTTACATTTGTCTTAAGACATATTGAGTTGTTCCATTCCAATTGGACGTAGTCTTAACTTGCGTTATTCTTTTACTAATTTCACAATAGATTCCGCCCTAAATTAAATGCATTTCTTTGTCCTTTCATCCTATTTCTACAGTTGACTATGAAGGCCTGATTGAGCGTCTGTCGGTATGTCAACAACAGTCTTTTACACTTGGTTTTGTCCTGGTAAACATCTGAATTGTTAAGTCCGGTTTCTGCCCTCTTTTCAATCTTTCCAACATCTTTTTCTTATCTTCTGTCTTGTCCTATGTCATTCTCTGTGTCGACCACAGTCTTTTGGCATGTCAGCTATTTCCAACCTCATCCTTTTGCGCGGGGGGAAAAGAATGGAAGATTATCTGCTTGAATGAGCCCAAGTCAAACATTGTCATATCTGTTCCTGCGGCTGTGGGTTGATTGTTCTGCTGTGGTGTTAAGTGCAGGACGCCGGATCAGCCAATGACACCCTACCTCAAAGAACACCTCCCCAAACGGATGCACTTCGCCCACCACCAGCGCATAGAGAGGGGGCACCTGTACATGAAGGAGGGCTGGCAGGCTTCAATGTGAGTGAGCCAGCGTTTGACTCTGTGGAGCTTAAAAAATGATGCTTTTTGTGAAAAATCATTGTTTTTTCACGCGTAATACATATTCTTTTTTATAAAAACCGACACATAAACAGGCAAAATAATTAAATATTAGTTATAGATAAATACAAAATAAAATACAAAAGACAGACAATACGTATATAGTTGGGTCAAAAAAATGATACACAGATACTTGAAAATCACCTTCTCTTTTCTAAAAATGTGTGTTTTAATTGTCCCTTGAAGCTTCACCCTTCCAGTGTTAGTAAACCAGATGACTGCATTTTCAATGGGAGGATTAGCGTGAGCCCCCGAACATCACGTTCAACAGTGTTTGATTCTACCGTTCATGATTAGCACTGAAACAAGCACACATGCTAACATGATTCTGGAGAAAAATACACCAAAAACAAAACAGGCCACAACGGTTTGACTAGAGAAATATTGTGAACTATATTGTGAATTCTTGTTGTCAAATGTAATAGACATATGTTCCCCGAGACCTGGGTTAGGGTTAGGGTTTGGATTTGGGTTAGGGTTAGGGTTAGGGTTTAGGTTAGAGTTAGAGTTAGAGTTTGGGTTAGGGTTAGGGTTAGGGTTAGGGTTAGGGTTAGGGTTTGGGTTTGGGTTAGGGCAGGGCCGGCCCAAGCCTTCAGGGGGCCCTAAGCGAAAACATTTTTGGGGGCCCCTCACCACGTCATCAGAATCAGTTTTATTGCCATTGTCAGTAAACAATTCACATATGGGAACTTTCTTCAACGCAAACAAAGCGCACCAAAACTCCAGGGCATCTAGTTAGTTTATTCTCAACACCTCACAAGCTCAAATATTGCTAACTTAAATCCCACAATGCCACTTGGTATTCCGCTGACATCACCTCTACTCCCTGTACAAATAACACACGTCCCAGATATGTTTTTGGGCGTTAAGGGTCGACAGCCACATTAGCACATTAGTTTAAATTAATGAACAGGGGGGTCTGGGGGCCCTCCCCCAGAGATTTTCAGACCTTTTTTGGGTCTTCTGCTGAATTTTAATGTGGTCCAGCCGGCTAAAGTAAGAGTAAAATGTTGAGGTTGTAATGCTATAAAATGATGATGTGATGAAACTGTGCCAGGAGAAAATGACTAAAGCCAGTTATTAATACATTAGTGTACTTAATTACTCAATACAATATTGGCTATGAAAAATAATTATGGTCAAATTGATTCATTTTAACTGAAAATGTAAAAAGTAATAGTTATCCTTACTAATTTATCTTTTACTGCTCCCAACTGTTCCTTCTTGCCAAAGTGACAAAACAAGTTATATTAAATTAAACAAATGGCATAAGCATTGCTTGATTAACAATTAACACTGATAAAACAGTGCAAACATGTTATTCCCAGAGAATGAACAGAACGAGAAGTGAAGATCCAAACCTCGCTATAGTGAAGAGACTGCGTTTCTGCAGCTTTGCCACTTTTGTATAAAAATATATAGTATTATTCTATAACAGACGTAATCATAATATGTCTGGTTATTTTTCACTATCAATTTATTATAATTTATAACAAATAGTCTAATAATGCTTTTTAAATAAATTGAAATGTTTTATTGCTCTATTAAAAGTGAATTAGAATATAAATGTTTGTTCTGATCAGAACGTCACACACTGGACTCTGTGTGAAACAATGCTGCGATGTGATTGGCTGATGGACCTTACGTGCATAAACCTTTACGTTCCTCTCATTCCACTTTAAGAAGTCAAAGTAAAACAGACATCACGAGTCACGATTGATCTCACACATGGTGATGTGAGAGAGAGGGGACGCAAACTCAAACCGCTCATCTCTAACTGAGGCTGCACAGGGGCCCGGGACAGGGGCCCGGGACAGGGGCCGCACACTGTTCACTCCAAAGTTTCACGTCAGAGGTTCTGGACGAGACGGCGCTCGTCCGGACCGGATCTCCGCCTCTTAGTGACCGGGGCATAGACGCCCCTCACCGGCCTCACCTGCAGCTAACACTCCCGGGCTGGTGTAAATGTTAAGCTTATTATCTTTCATTCAGACACATATTGTGCGCGGGGCAGAGCTCTCGTCGCCTCCAGCCTGAGCGAACTAACGTGACAGAATCGTGTTGTTTCAAACAGCAGCATTAACCGTCTCTTTGTAAGAGAAGTTCAATACCTGGAGAGTGTTGTTGAGTTTGCAGTTTCTTTACATCGTCAAGAAGTTTCTTCTTTCGTTTTTCAGCACCGGGGGGATATATTCCTCTGGACATGAGGACCACGCAGGGACCATGTTCTGTTGTGTTTATGTTTTGCTCTCGAGCTCCTCGCGCACAATGAAGTTGACCAATCAGCGCAGGTTTGGTGTCTTGGTTGCCAGATTGTCATTACAAATAAATGTGGTTTGTGCGTTATATGTTACCGCTGTGTGCGCTGCCGCGCCAGCAGCGCTACTACACTAGTGGAGCACGCTGCATTGCACTTCGCATAAGACGGGTTGCCAGATTAGGGGCCCTATTAACGCTTCGGGGCCCTACGCGGCTGCTTAGTTCGCTTATAGGCTGGGCCGGCCCTGGGTTAGGGTTTGGGTTAGGGTTAGGGTTTGGGTTAGGGTTAGGGTTAGGGTTAGGGTTAGGGTTAGGGTTTGGGTTTGGGTTAGGGTTTGGGTTAGGGTTAGGGTTAGGGTTTGGGTTAGGGTTAGGGTTAGGGTTTGGGTTTGGGTTAGGGTTTGGGTTGGGTTTGGGTTTGGGTCAGGGTCAGGGTCTGGGTCAGGGTTTGGGTTAGGGTTTTGGTTAGGGTTTGGGTTAGGGTTTGGGTTAGGGTTTGGGTTAGGGTTAGGGTTTGGGTTGGGTTTGGGTTTGGGTTTGGGTCAGGGTCAGGGTTTGGGTCTGGGTCTGGGTCTGGGTCAGGGTCAGGATCTGGGTCAGGGTCAGGGTTTGGGTTTGGGTTGTGCTGTAAAACCGTACATGTATGCACAAGTATTGGGGATGTGGAACCTGAACCTTAACCTGTAGCCTATGCTAGTATTAGCGTAGTTACCCCGTTCATAGAAAAGGGGAACATAGGTATCGGGGGATATTGGTACGCACCCAAACACAACAACCATTTGTCTGTGGTGTCTTCAAATGACAAAATTACAGTTTTTAATTTACTGCCTCATTAATATAGAATGTTAACAAAGATACCCTGCTGCGAATGCAACTAGTCTAAACAAAGGGCCTACTATGATTGTGATATCAAAATCAGTATCGAGTATCAAGACTTGACCTTTTCTTGGAATCAAAATCAAGATTTAAACTTCATATGTGACAAAACTACTTTATCCACATTTTTCAATCAACTGTTAAACTATATACTACTACATAAAGAGGGAAACACACAAACAAATGCTTAAATGATCAGCAGTTGTGCAGTATGAACACTGTTTCTCATGCAAAGATTATCAAAGAAATCATTTTGTTTGTGAAATACCAAACGTATTTCACAGAAGTGGTGTCGGCAAGTAAATGTTTGGTTCTGGAGCTGAACGATGCTCACAATGATTGGCTTGTCTGTTTTGGCGAACTGCACAACTGTAGTAAAAAACACCCATTATACAATCAGAGAAAATTGCTTCAAGACGCAGGATCAAATGGGGCTCAGCAAACAACCATGTTTATTATTTGTTTTTCTGTAGTTGGTTGCGTTCTGAAAAGACAGACTTCTTAATCGTGTGGTTTTGTGTTTTTAGGACCAGGAAGGATATGAAGTACTGTACAGGAGGTTTCCACGGCTCAGATAACCTCTTCAGGAACATGCAGGTGAGATACAGGACAGAGGAAGTGTGTCTTGACTGATGAGTGGGCCAAAATCATCACTGTGGCCTGTTTGCGAAAATATTTATAGTCGGATCAGCCTTGACACTGTTTACTCAAATAGGAAGCGGCCTGAAAACTCCCTAATTCTGTTTAAAATGTAAAGCCATCAAGAAAACTAAACCACACATTGTAAATGTTGGGAAATAATTCTGTATTCTTGTTTTATTTTTGTTTGAAGAATGAATTTATTGTTTGAAGAATGAATCTATAAAGAAATATGAATAGGGCATTGTTAAATAGTAATTGTTAAGCAGTATTTATCTTGATTTGAGTATATTTTGACCATAAAATAAGATTTGCCATTCGAAGTTCTGTTTATATTTCTAGTGTTGTCATATTTTTCTGTTTGTCTTTTTCTTATTTTAAGTCAAACAATATATTTTACGTTTGTTCCACTGGCAATCTTACTTAAAGGTTGTTAAAATATACCCAAAAAAGAGAAATACTTCATATTTCCAACACTTATTAACTTCTTTTCTTATTTTCGATGGTCATTTTTTGCAGTGTAGTGGCCAGTCCATTGGTACTACAGCAAAAACATCCTCCACAGCCATTTTTCGTTGAATGAAATGAAAAAAGTAACTGACAGGGCGCTTACAGCTGTCAAATATGTCACATTTTGGGGTTATTATTGCCTTTTATCAGATGCTTAACTTCTCCTCAATTTGACATCCCTCATTTCACTTAAAAACTCTCACTCTCTCTGTGATTGGTCAGAAAAGTCATATGGTACACATTTTCACAAGTGTCCATCTTCAAACCAGTAGTGAAATATATGTCTTAATCGTATCTTAAAAATAAATCGATAAATAAATATTAGTACAAGGCATTTTAGAATCATGTTTTATATGAATCTCTCAAAGTTCTAGCTTAAACGCCGTCTCTCCTACACAGTCCCTCAGGTGCTGAATTTGAAACATGTTGACACGAATTCTGCTGTTTAGCATTAGCTTGAACTTGGCTTTACCTCGGTATAATTAGCTTACATAGTCATAATATCCGAGAATTATTCATATATTCAGTGACGGACTCAGTTGAACCTTTTGTGGCAGAATATAGATGGTTGCGAAGTGCCTTCCAGATATTTCAGAAACCACAATGTTAGTTTATAGACCGACGTGCCACAGGGTCATTTTAGGTCGTTTTAGAAGCAGTCAAAGTGCTGTTTTTATTCTTGATCTCGCACACGTTGGTTTAGCGCTGTTTGCAGCTTGAGCAGACATGTTTATCTACTTTATGTGTGCCTGTTTTGTTAGGCTATTTTCATTGGTTATGGCCCAGGATTCAAACACAAGACTGTAGTCCCGCCTTTTGAGAACATTGAAGTGTACAACCTCGTGTGTGGTAAGTCCATACTTTAACCTATATTTATTATAATCCTTTTTTTATTTCAAAGGCACCTCTTACAACCTTTGAATGCAGTGTCTGTTTTCCACCTATGAATGTCATTGATAGTATTTTTGATTTAACCGCCACATTGACACATTATATATATATATATATATATATTTTGAATGCATATCTTTTGGGCCGGTTAAAAAAGAAATGTTCCAGCTAAATTCCAGCACATCTTCCTAAATTATGTGATTAAATGTAATTTGAAAACAACTAAAAGACTTATTTGACTACTTTTACTCCACAGGTTATTCCTTATTTGTCATTTTAAGTACATTTGTTGACAAAGCATGCTCTGATTTATTCACGTTATGATAGTCATTTTGATATTGAATTGCATAGTTAAAGTGTTAAATTGTCACACAACCGAAACGGGAACACAGTTTTCCTCATTGGTTTCTTCTTTGCTCAAGACCTCCTTGGAATCCGACCTGCTCCTAACAACGGGACCCACGGCAGCCTGAACCACCTCCTGAAGAGGGCGCTGTTCCAGCCTGTGCACCCCGCCCAGCAGTCACATGACGTAGCGTGTGAAGCGTCAAACCCAACACCCACCGACGACCGCCAGTGCTCCGCTTGTAACCAAACTCTGCAAATGGTATCGGACAAACTCAAACATTTGACAAACTTCTCCCACAGGTTGATTAATATTAAAGTGCAAATTATTACTTAGTTTGATGTAAAAAAAACTGTGGTAATTATTGATCACAATTTCAAAAAGAGTTTAGTGGCAGTTTGCAAAGATAAATAATAAAAAAAAAAAATCAACTTGAAATTTACAGGAAGTAGAGCTGAGTGCTAAAACTGAATACTTCTGTCTATGTCATCAATAAGTGACGTTACATCAACACGTAGAGACATTTCAAACGCAACATTTTCTAAAATTTGAAACAATAATTTAACAAAGGTATTATTATTATTTGTCAAAACATAACTGTTACAACTATTGTGTAATGTATATGGATGTATTGGCATTTGTTTACAGTATGGTTGCTACGTAACAGTTGTGGAATTACCTCTGAATCACATCCGCTGCTCATGCACAACCAGGAAGTACAACTAAACTGGGGAAAGAAGGGCAACATTTTGAGTCGAACATTTTAGTGACGTCCTCACAGTCTAACCTTTCATGTACTTTCAAGTTTAATCACTTTAATCAAACAAAACAAATCGCCAAAAATGTACTTACAAGACTCAGTTCTCTTCTATTTAAATTGCAACATCTGCTTATGCTTTTCATTTGATCTCCTTTTTTCCCAGCAAAAAGAGATGAATACACAACTCCTCAGCATAGACTCTGGTGAGAACCTTCTCATATCTGCAGTATTTGATATATACGGTACATATATATACATCTTTAGAGTACATTTCTTGACTGTTCTCTCCAGGCACCAAAGCCCAGTTGCGGAGCCAGCACCACCTATTTGGCACTCCTCGTGTGGTTGAGCCTGACGTGTCCTTCTGCCTGCTCCACCACAGGGACTTCCTGAGCGGGTACAGTCTGGAGCGACTCATGCCCCTGTGGGTCTCGTACACCTTAAGGCCCCTGGTGAGTGAGTGCACCAGAGCTGGTGTTAGGGCTGCACCAGTTGGATTTAATAATATATCACAGTTGTTTTGAAGGACTCATTCATAAAACAAGACTACACTTTACACTTCACAGAACATGAAAGGTTCTAGGCTAAAGGTTGAACTAGCCTCGGTCAGAGAAAGACAGAATATTTTCTTCAGACGATCTGTTTCCCAAATAATCATAGCCTGTTGTGATACAAGTGCAAATATTCAAATTGTGACTTTTATGCTATTCATTTTAAAGTCCTATTTATACTTGGAGTGTAGCTCAGTAAATAAAGTTTTTTCCTTATGTCACAACAAAGTCTTGAGTTGGTTCAGTTTCCAGACCTTAAACAACAGGGTTTTTATTCTCATTGGGGCCAGGACTCTTTTTAATACTAAATTTGGAATCTCAGTTGGAATTTCCTGGTTGAATAAAATTGAAGTCTTAACTGGTGGTGGTGGTGGTGGTGTGAAAAGTGCAAAGTACAGGTACAGACAGTGTTATAAAGCGTAACAAATCAAAGTTCAATGGTGAAAAAAACCTTGAATCTGTGAAACTCCCTTTGTTAAACCGACAAAACTGTGTTCTTCTGACGATTTGTTGGCTGAGGACGGTCCCTGTCTAAACGTGGGGCAGTGAGTCCTCTGTCCTGGCTCTGGTTCAGTTCCTGGTTGTGGCCCCTGAGCAGCTGCTGCTCATCTGTGCGCAACTGTAATAAACCCAAACACTGCTGTGCGTTGTCCTTTAGCAGTTTAGCATCTCTGTAAATCAAGATCTGTCCAAACTTTTCTATTAAGTAATTATTTCTTTAAATAATTCTTTAAATTAAATTCATCCACATAAGTTATTAGTGTTTTTAAACAGTTGTTTTATAAATGCATAATACATGTCAGATTTACATTCATTTATTCAACTTTTATTCCAAACTCAAGGTTTATTTTCAAAATGGACAAACACAAGTACAAAAATGAAATAAATACATATCTGAAGCCAATTTTGTGAATAAGGACCAACATTTTGGAAAACAGCAACACAAAACAAAGTGTAATCCAGATTGTCAAAATATATTTTTACAACAGTTATAAATAGCAATTGTTTTTATATTGAATTGAGTTTAATCAGTGTGAGCCTTTAAGAATGAAATAAGAAGTTTGTTCGTGGATAGGTCGAAAGGCCTCAAATAAAAGAAGGTAAACGGATGACCTCAAGTGTAGTGTTTTTAGGTCAATTATTGCTTTCTTAATAAACTCTTTTCTATCTCATGCCTCAGACAGTCAGTTTTGCTCTAAAATGAGCCTTGATACTCTTACAACTCCATAACGTTTAGAATTTGAGGCATTTCCTCCCCAACCCAAACTTTTCTTACATAACACCACATTTTGTCTAACTCTCATTTATCGTTTTTTCCTCTCTTTTCCTTAGGCAAAGGTTGGTCCTGTCGTGGACCCTTGTGTGCGCGCTGATGTCCGCGTCGACCCTTCCCAAACGCAGAGGTGCAGTCGCTACAGAGACGGCCCCGGGCTCACCTTTGGGCTGCTGCACCCTCCCAGTGAGTGTTACCCAACAACGGGACCCTGCTCTCGGGGATGTGGGGGCGTCCAATTCAAGCTGACATGACTAAAGCCACATTCTTGTGGAGGGGTGTTAATGGCGTTTACATTCAGACTGCTGTTGTAGACTGTGTAGGGCTCAGGTGAAGCCTGGACAAAGACAGGAATGTGTTGTTGCAGGAGTTATCTTATTAGAGTAGATGGAAGTAACAAATAGATTTAGAGCATGAGTTTTATTGTTCATCTAACTGGGGACTAGACCATTCTAGTAAAGAAGTTGTGATTCACTTTTTAAGTTGCTTGAATGCGTTCCTAAATATACCATAAAAGTGTTTGTTATGTTTATGATGACCTGGGTGACGCACTGGGCACATTTATATGGCCAATAAAAATGTAATAATCCAATCATTAAATTAGATTTTTGTTGTGTTTACAACTAAGAGGCGATAATCAGTCAATGGATTTTTAGAGAAACTTGTACTTGAAATTCAAAATGCAGTTAATTTTGAACTAACTCTTGACATTTTAAGCATTTTATCTTTCATTTGTGTCGTTGCTACTATCGTTTTTCCCTTTTTTCTTTTTTTTTACCCAGTTTTCTTGGTAAAAAACATATATACAACATCCGCTTACTCACATTAGATGTTTACATGACGGTTCAATAATCTGAAACTCCAGATATAGGGTTAGATAGAGGCTTAGTGTCTTGGCTGTTTTGAATTTCATAGTAAAGCTTCTCTCTCTTGTGCGGTGTTTGCTCATTTATCTGAACACTAAGTTAACCCAAAATAACCTTTCAGGAAGCGTTGAAACATATGTGATCTATTATATTCATTAACTATGATACACTTAAACTACATCCTCTTCCTATTGCGGCCCATGTGGGACAAACTTAGTGATTAACAGATTTACTTCTTAACTCTCAGTTACTACCACTAGGATGCTATAAGATATACAGAAACATTAATAGATTTTTGTTGTCATATTTTCATCTAAAGGGCAAAGATTACAATAAAAAAAATATATCGTAAGTAAAATGTGAGGCAAAGGGCCAGCAACAACAACAACAACAACAACAACTTTTATAACATTTAAAGATGCACTATGTACATTTTTTCGAGAGTTTGCCCCCTGCTTGTCACCATGGAGATGTTATTGCTTTCCCTGGAATGTTGCACACTATGGCATTAAACTTCTCTGTGTCCATAGAGACAAACAGGTGAGAAAGTCTCAAAAAAATGACTTGATATGATGATTGCATATTGTACAAGGTCATTTTGAAACAGTAAAAAACACACCAGTATTTGCTTGTTTAAAACCAACACTAATAACATTAAGCAGGTGGCAAACCCTCCAAAATTCTACATATATAGTGCAGTTTTAACCAATAAAATGGAATGGAAATGTTGCATAGTATAGAGATTATGTATTGTTCCCAAGAGTCCGTCCTTGGACCACTTTTAATTGCAATTTATATTAACGTAATTGGCCACAATCTGAAACAGTAGCATCCACTTGTATGCAGATGATGAGATTCTATGCTAAGGCGCCTTCTGCTGCACAAGTGATGCAATATTCAAGTGGATTTTGACTATCCAACTAAATTGTGTTAATTCAAAATGATTAGTGACACAGAACCTTATTACAAATACTTGAGCATCTGGATCATGATAAACTCTCCTTCAACAAACACATGCAAGAGCTGACACATAATCTTAAAGCCAGATTGTCATTCTTCTTTAGAAATAAAACAATTCTATATTTTCAGTTCTGGAAAACAGTTCATCCAGGCTACATTCCTGCCTTCAGCAACTTTGCTCTCTGTCTGTGGAACAAATCACAGAGACGTTTTAAATTTAATCATTGAATGCCTTTTAATGATGGTAAGGCACTGATTAAGGACCACCCACAGTGCTGGTGCTCTTTTTTCACATGATTTTATCCCATAGTGTTTCTATAAGTGTGTTTTTATGTATTTGTTAATTTTATTGATGGTTTTATTGATGGTTTTATTGGTACTTTATTTGGATATGCTGCGTTTAATCTGTGTTGTGTTTTTAAAAGTGTACTCATGAAAAAGAGAGCTGTTCTCATTGGGTTTTCACCGGAAAAATCTCTATTATCATGAATGGGTTCTACAGACCATGCATTGACTTGATTTCCTCCTCGTGTTTCGTCTCAGACCTGGACCCACAAGTCCCCGGGACCGACTCGCTCCTCAACACTAACATGGTCCCGATGTTCCCCGCTTTTCTGGGTGAGTCGTACTTCAGGTATTTATCCGTCAGTGCAAACCACAAACAGACGGTGAGACAGGAGTTATTCACTTCAACAAAGCTTTGGGGAAGACTTCAGGAACTATTAGAGAAGGTTGTAGGCTATAGTTTGTGTTCATAATTCCACCGTTGTTTGAACCCCTTAATGTTCCTTGTTAATATATAACATACAAACTTAGCATTACAGTATCATTTTTTTAATGGAGCTCTACATTTAATGGTCTTTGTGGAAGCAATTTGACTATTTTTGTTGTTGAGTCTTATTGTCAACACAAGTTACTACTAGTAACACTATTTTTTTTTCTCTCAAGACCATTTAAGAAATATTCAAGAATTTGTCTTGTGTATGTGAATTTTTTGATACTTCAAATGATTACCGGTGTATAGTTTAGTACACCGGTAGTATAGTATAGTATTTTCTCATAGTTAATGGTCTTTAACAAGTCACACAGTGATTGACAGGGATTGAATAAACTTTGAACATGAGTAGTTATTGTTAAATGATTAAATTATATATATATATATATTCGATTACAAAATAACTAGATCCATTAAAACACCTAGTTCTCTACTTGACGAGCTTGTAATCATTACTCATGTATTAAAGATTACAACACGACCTCTTCTTGTCCAGACCTGTTCAATGTACTTATGATTTGATTCACACATGACGCAAGGACCTGAAGTTGTGGCATTACTCAGTAAATCCTCACTCATTCCTTTGTTCGCGCTCATGTTCAATGTCTCGTTGTGACTTGTTCATAGCATTTGGGGATTTACTCAGCTCCAAGTTTTAGAAATAAATAAATCATTTTTCTGGAACAAACACATCAGGTTTACACTTGATACATGTTGTTGATACATTATTGTTACAGGCCTGAATAAGCTAATACATTCTGCCCTCTAGTGGTGATTCTGGAATGTTCTGGAAAGCTAATTCTCTAAATCAGTGGTTCCCAAAGTGGGGGTTACGACCTCCAGAGGACCTCCAGAGGTCCTAACCTAAACAGGATGTTTTGGGGAAATTGGGTTAGATAATATAATAAACTACTAAAATAAATACAAATAAACCTAATTTTAAAAGATTTGCACATTTTCAGAGACGTCTATTTCATCTTACTGTGGGGGGTCTCGAGTTGGTTGTTGGTTATGTTGAATCGTTTGGGACCCTCAAAACCTTTTATGCCTTAATAATAACGCTATCAAGTTATATGAATTGTTAGCCAAATATGCTCAGGCCAGAATAATGTATTTCTACTGTAGTCCATAGTAGAGTTTGAATATCAAAGGTCCATTACATTTTCAGAAACATGGTTGTGTCTATTTACCACACAACATTACATTGTCCTCTTATTCTTCCCTTAACAGACATTTGGGAGCACTTCCATTCCGCTCTGCTCCCTAAATATTCACAGCAGCTGAACGGAGTCAACATCATCGCTGGACCTATATTTGACCAAGACTATGACGGAAATGTGGATAAGCCAAAAGAAATTGTAGAGTAAGTCTTGAGAAAAGCTAATCCTTAATGTCTTTCATCTCCATTTTCTTATTCATCACCTTATTCTTGTTTGTGACCTTCATGAACTCAAACTGTCTGAACGAGAAAGTAATGCAAACTCTCTACTGTAGATTGACAATGCATTTTACAGACAGCCAGATTTGAGACTTTTCTGTTCTCTTTTGTCTTTTCTAGTTCACAGGCACCGACGCCGACACATTTCTTCCTGATGCTGACGAGCTGCGGTAACTCCAGTCTGAGTCCGCGGCTCTGCTCTGGTCCTCTCAGAGTCCAGTCCTTCGTCCTGCCCCATCGGCCCGACTACAGCGAGCACTGCAGCGTGAGTACACCGCAGCACAACAGATGCACCATCAATTACTCACCAGATGCTCATTGGAATTTAGAAAAACAAATGACTTTCATGTACTGAAATAACTCCTGTAGTTTTATGTATTGTGTCCGTCAAGTAAGTACATTTATAATTATTGTACATCTCAAAATAGTCTTGTTTGAAAGATAAAACACACAATTATTATTCTATCATCGAAACAAATAAATGCAAAAAGACAAATGTGGGTTAAGTCAGGAGCCAGTAATTAATAAATATTTTTTGACCTTATTTTAACAAGTATCTCAGTATACATTATAGCAGAGATTTTGTCATTTTAACTTATTTTGCCTAGAATTTTTCACAGTATGGTATTCATTTATAGATATGTCTATAATCTAAAAGCAAAATACTTTTTTGATGCCATACTGTGGTAAATGTCACGTTCCAAAACGATAACATTTCCATTCCCGCCGGAGAAGTTACATAATACACATTCAAAATAATAATAGTAAAGGTTTTTTTGAGTAGCACTTTTCTAAACAACAGTTACAAAGTGCAAAAAGGCAGACTTCAAGAAGAAAACAAGAAGAAAACAAAAACAACTAAGCAATAAAATGTTATAAATGCAATTACAAATCAAACACTACCACAATGTTAAAGGCTCAACCAATGCCTGTGTGAATAAAACATTTTTAATTGGCTTTAAAGTGCTGAAACATTTAATTATTTGCAGCTCTAGATGAATTCCACAGATAAGAGGCACAAACAGAAAAAGCACGTTTGGTCCAAGACGTCACTAAAATATTCTGCGTCCAGTGTATTTGCATCACTTCCTGTGTTCCTCCTCTTGTCTCCGCAGTCGAACCAGGTGGAGGTTTGGGTGGAGAAGTGGATGAAGTTCCACACAGCCAGAGTGCGGGATATCGAGCTTCTCACGGGACTGAGTTTTTATCACGACAGGATATCTGTGGACGAGACGCTCCGACTCAAAACATATCTACACAGTGCATAAGCTACAGCCACGGCAAGAAAACAGAGACATTCAACCAGCTGCAATCCAAAGAAGACGTTTCAGTGTTTATTTCTTTATAGACTTTTATAGACGTTAAGAGGAGATGTTTCAACTAAATGTCGTGAGTTCAGGTGTAATTATGCAGGATTTGTGAAACAGCCAAAAGGGGGCAGTGTTTGTAAATGCTGGTCTATGCAAAAAGTGTGAGACTCAAGATCATAGATTGTGTTCACTTTTCTACTGTAGGATTTTACATAAAGTATTCAATTCAACAACAAGCCAATCCATGATGAGCCGGGTCCAAACAAGGACTAAACCAGGACTAAACCATGGCCAAACAGGGACTAAACCAGGACTAAACCAGGGCCTAACTAGGACTAAACCAGGACTAAACCAGGGTCTAACTAGGACTACACCAGGACTAAACCAGGGCCTAACCAGGACTGAAACCAGGACCTAACCAGGGCATAACTAGGACTAAACCAGGACTAAACCAGGGCCTAACAGGGACTAAACCAGGACTAAACCAGGACTAAACCAGGGCCTAACCAGGACTAAACCAGGACCTAACCAGGGCCTAACTATGACTATACCAGGACTAAACCAGGGCCTAACCAGGACTAAACCAGGACCTAACCAGGGCCTAACTGTGACTATACCAGGACTAAACCAGGGCCTAACAGGGACTAAACCAGGACAAAACCAGGACTAAACCAGGGCCTAACTAGGACTAAACCAGGACTAAACCAGGGCCTAACCAGGACTAAACCAGGACCTAACCAGGGCCTAACTGTGACTATACCAGGACTAAACCAGGGCCTAACAGGGACTAAACCAGGACAAAACCAGGACTAAACCAGGGCCTAACTAGGACTAAACCAGGACTAAACCAGGGCCAAACTAGGACTAAACCAGGACTAAACCAGGACTAAACCAGGGCCAAACTAGGACTAAACCAGGACTAAACCAGGGCCTAACTAGGACTACACCAGGACTAAACCAGGGCCAAACAGGGACTAAACCAGGGCCTAACTAGGACTAAACCAGGACTAAACCAGGGTCTAACTAGGACTACACCAGGACTAAACCAGGGCCTAACCAGGACTAAACCAGGACCTAACCAGGGCCTAACTAGGACTAAACCAGGACTAAACCAGGGCCTAACAGGGACTAAACCAGGACTAAACCAGGACTAAACCAGGGCCTAACCAGGACTAAACCAGGACCTAACCAGGGCCTAACTATGACTATACCAGGACTAAACCAGGGCCTAACAGGGACTAAACCAGGACTAAACCAGGACTAAACCAGGGCCTAACCAGGACTAAACCAGGACCTAACCAGGGCCTAACTGTGACTATACCAGGACTAAACCAGGGCCTAACAGGGACTAAACCAGGACAAAACCAGAACTAAACCAGGGCCTAACTAGGACTAAACCAGGACTAAACCAGGGCCAAACTAGGACTAAACCAGGACTAAACCAGGACTAAACCAGGGCCAAACTAGGACTAAACCAGGACTGAACCAGGGCCTAACTAGGACTACACCAGGACTAAACCAGGGCCAAACAGGGACTAAACCAGGACTAAACCAGGGCCTAACTAGGACTAAACCAGGACTAAACCAGGGCCTAACAGGGACTACACCAGGACTAAACCAGGGCCAAACTAGGACTAAACCAGGACTAAACCAGGGCCTAACTAGGACTACACCAGGACTAAACCAGGGCCAAATAGGGACTAAACCAGGACCTAACCAGGGCCTAACTAGGACTAAACCAGGACTAAACCAGGGCCAAACTAGGACTAAACCAGGACTAAATCAGGGCCTAACTAGGACTAAACCAGGACTAAACCAGGGCCAAACAGGGACTAAACCAGGACTAAACCAGGGCCTAACTAGGACTAAACCAGGACTAAACCAGGGCCAAACTAGGACTAAACCAGGACTAAACCAGGGCCAAACTAGGACTAAACCAGGACTAAACCAGGGCCTAACTAGGACTACACCAGGACTAAACCAGGGACAAACAGGGACTAAACCAGGACCTAACCAGGGCCTAACTAGGACTAAATCAGGACTAAACCAGGACTAAACCAGGGCCTAACCAGGACTAAACCAGGACCTAACCAGGGCCTAACTATGACTATACCAGGACTAAACCAGGGCCTAACAGGGACTAAACCAGGACTAAACCAGGACTAAACCAGGGCCTAACCAGGACTAAACCAGGACCTAACCAGGGCCTAACTGTGACTATACCAGGACTAAACCAGGGCCTAACAGGGACTAAACCAGGACAAAACCAGAACTAAACCAGGGCCTAACTAGGACTAAACCAGGACTAAACCAGGGCCAAACTAGGACAAAACCAGGACTAAACCAGGGCCAAACTAGGACTAAACCAGGACTAAACCAGGGCCTAACTAGGACTAAATCAGGACTAAACCAGGGCCAAACGGACTAAACCAGGACCTAACCAGGGCCTAACTAGGACTAAACCAGGACTAAACCAGGGCCTAACTAGGACTAAACCAGGACTAAACCAGGGCCAAACAGGGACTAAACCAGGACTAAACCAGGGCCTAACTAGGACTAAACCAGGACTAAACCATGGCCAAACAGGGACTAAACCAGGACTAAACCAGGACTAAACCAGGGCCAAACTAGGACTAAACCAGGACTAAACCAGGGCCTAACTAGGACTAAACCAGGACTAAACCATGGCCAAACAGGGACTAAACCAGGACTAAACCAGGGCCTAACTGGGACTAAACCAGGAATAAACCAGGGATAAACCAGGGATAAACTTAAATGGAAAATCTGAAATGTAAGATAAGTTAAGATAAGATCCACTCATGGGGAAATTTCATTGTTGCAACATATATTCCGTCTGCCTTTTTTCAGTCATAATTAAAAATCAAATCAGTTTTAAATTAATCCATTATGTTTTCTGCAACATCTGTGCCGGTTTTGTCAAAATGTAAATTTAAAAAGAAGACTAGAGTCGTTCAGTGTTTTATGGGAAAAAGTGTAAACCAAAGACATTTAAATCAGCTAAGTCACTGCGCAAATAAACTTTAACCACACACTTTAAATCAGGTTTATCAGTTTTGTGCTGTCTTACTTTAATTAATTAAGCAATAAGAGAATAATTGTAAACTGTAGCTGCATTCTGAACATTCACCACGAGATGTCACCATTTCACTTACATGGTTGACGTTAGATACACTCAAAGCCACAAATACATATTTTTAATTGAGTTAAGAAGTTACAGCAAATATATTTTACATTATGCTGTTTTAGTTCTCATGGTTGCTTGTATTTAAGAATTCAGAATAATCCCTTCAATACAACACATGTTTCAATGTCTCTAAAATTATAGATGATATTGCATATTATTATTTACACTGCGCCTGCTCCATCTCTGGTGTTGACTGAAAATTCTAGGCAACGCACTTGTCAACATACAATGTCCATCTGAAAAAAACAAAAAACCTGCTTTGATTAAGAAATGGGTCCGTGTAGAAAGTATCAATCATTTTAAGCGGCATTTTGTAATTTCCTTTATCAAAGTGCATTTCTCCAAGTTGAAGAATGCAATTAGAAAATGCTGCTTAGAAGTATTTCCATTGTCAACGTGAATAAGTAAAAAGGATTTATACTTTGTACATGGACCAAAATGCTTTTTTTATTGTTTGTGTGAAATTTTGCAACATGTTGATAATGTGTAAATCACCACTGTGTTTATAATCTGTACATTTGGGTCATTTCTTTGTATGATTGTGTAGAAGAAGCCATTGAATGAAAATGTCATCATGATTCATTTTCATACAACTAGTTTGTGCATCTGCAGATTGTTGTCATTCACATTTCGAAAGGAACATTTTTACAGATTGTCAGAAATGGCAGCTATGAAAATAAACTTTTTACTATACATCAGTCTTGTATTGTTTGCTTGAGTCACACATTTGTTTATTACCTTTCATGAACATAGATAGATATGTTTTTGTTTTTGAAGTGATGGGTGCATTTTCCACAGTGGCACAGGGGCTATGGCTTCTGCCTCACAGTGAGAAGGTTCTGGGTTGGATTTCTGGAACATGGACCCTTCGTGTCTGTGCAGTTTCAGATTTTGTGCACTGCAGTGATATAAAGTACAGTATATACCACTAAAAACATACACCTCTGAAGAGAGAATGAGCTTGTGAATCTCAGCAGAACTCTCCTAGTTAAATAAAGGACAATCAAAGTGTGGTGCCATCTAGTGGAGGCTATGAACATTTCACAGAGAAGTCTGCTTTGTCACTAGAGTACTGTGTTGGAAGTGTGAATTTAACAAAATACAACTGAACTGAACTGAACTGAACTAAAGGTTGTCTAAATACGAAGTGCACTGTTGACCCCTGGTATAAAAAGTGGATAAAAGATGCTACATTTCTATGGGATCTGTGAGACTGGAATCATGACCCTGTGAAATTCACACTTAGTATTTGTGTCTGCAGAGGCGGGCCTGGTCTGCACATGGACACACTGAGTCCCAGGCTGAATGTGATACATCTCTTACACTGAGCCTGAGCTGCCTCAAACAAAAGGAGGAAGGCAATGACTTGGATTTCAACCGAAGCATTTTTACAGTTTTGGTAAGTTTCATTTCTCTGTTTCTGTAAAGATTGATGACACTTTGGAGGAATCAAAGCTAAAAGGTTTGGCAGGTGAAAAGAAAATTATGGGAAATGTTTTATTGATATGCATGAAGTTATTATTAGAGAAACATGTGCAAATACAGATAAAACATAAAAGATGGGCTTTTGTCAAAGTTGATTTACTGTGCAAGGTTAGACTGTGATGGTTTACAACTCACACCTTAAATTACACTTTCCTGGATCACGATTAACAAAACATATTAACAAGTAGAAAATTGTTAACTTAAAAAAATAGTTTCAGTTTGTTTTCTTAAATTAAATTAAATTGAAGTATTTTTCATGTCAAACTGAATCTTCCGTCTCAGAAACATGTGGCGGCTCCTGCTCCATGTGACACTGGGGCTGCTGTGGTTGAGCCCGTCTGTGGGCGCTTGTCCCGTCTCCTGCAAATGTTCCAGGAAATCTGGCCCCGAAAGGTCAGAGGTCAACTGTCACAAAAGAGGCCTCCTCACCTTTCCCTCTGACCTGCCCCCCGATACCTGGAACCTTAAACTGGGTGAGTGATAGCAACAATAAATGCCCTCTGTTAATATTGTACCTTGTGAAAATGCTTTGCTGTGTTGTGAACCTGTGTGCGCAGGTGAGAACGGCATAACCGATCTGAAACCCGCTCTTCTTAAAACTGCTCCCAAAATCGAAAGCCTGAACTTGGAGCGAAACGCCATTAAATTCATCCACGCTCAGGCTTTCTCTGGAGCGAAGGAACTGATGCTGTTAAAACTGTACGGCAACCACATCGCCACACTTCCACCGCGAGGACTCCAGGTAACAGCGCTCGGACTGAGACAAAAGAGCGTCTGCATGTTCCAGCATTCATCCCAGTCGCAGCACATGGAGGACAGATATGTGGGAATGTCTCCAGTATGAGATCAACCATAGTTATATCTTCTTTTTAAAGAAACAAATAAATGAAAAATTGACAAATTTTGACCACATGTTTACTGTGGTCCACGTCAAAAACATGTTTCAATTTTATGTTGTAGCTAAATAAATTTTATACATAAGATGATAATGAGAGTAAATAAATGAATAAGTCTTAAAACAAACCATTTAGATAGATAGATAGATAGATAGATACTTTATTGATCCAAAGGAAATTAGGAAATTCAAACTACAGTTATGCACACTTCCTATTACATAATGCTTGTATCATATCACATAATTGAATTAAAATGCATTATTTAATCCGAGAATAAATAAGAATTTCACTCAAGTAAGAGCTTGGTTACTCTCATATACAGGAGTGTGAAGAGAAAAAAATCCAATTTATGTTAGAAGTTGTATTCTTCCTAAAATTCCACTCAAGCTTTGTCGGTGTAGTCCCTCATTTGTCCAGGAGTTTTCCTTTGTAAAAAAAGATTCAGTTGTATCATCTGGACTCTGTTTTTAGAAAAACAAAATGTGTCTCAATCTGTGAATCGAGTCTGTGAACTCAGATATGTATCCTACTCTGAGTAATCCCTGCCTTATTTTGTCATTTAACTGTAAATATTTAAATATGTCTGTCACAGGAACTGCGTAATCTCCGCTTCCTGATGCTGGGGCAGAATGAGATCGGAGCTCTGAGGTCGGACATGTTTGTGGGGCTGAGGAACCTGTCAGAGTTGGACCTTCCTCTGAACGCGCTCTCCAGCCTCACGCCAAACGCCTTCAAACCGCTCATCGTCCTCAAAGTCCTGGACCTCTCCATGAATCGCATCAACACCATGTCTCCCAAGGCCTTCACTGGACTGACGCAGCTGCTCTTCCTCAACCTGGACAATAACAGGTAGAGGTCGCCATGAGAGGTTTTGGCTCGGACACAACACATCCGGACCAGAGAGCGGTTTTCAAAGTTTGAGTTGGCACTAGTTTTTTTCTCATCTTTTCTGAATGTATCTGCTGTTGAAATGAAATGAGAAATTGCTTCTTGAATCTGACCTAGCAAAGTTGAACATGAACCACACCAATGAAATGTACAAAGAAAAAATAAATTGTACATTTATTTGCAAAAACATTTTTTTTTGCCATGTTTTCCATTTTTGTTAACATGTTTCACATGTTTCACCTTTTACTTATTACAGTGTAGTGGAATGGGACTGCTCAAAGAGAGATGGAATAAGATTTTTACTACACAAAAAATATTTTAAAAACACTGCTAAACTAGAGTGAATTGTATTATGCTACATTTATGTAAATCAATTGATTTATTCATTTTTACATTGGCTCTTGTTATTGACAGGCGATATCAAAATGGAAGAAAAAAGACCAAAACAAATTGATTCAGTTAAAAAAGATATATAATATAATATCAATAAATAATATAATTTGTTATAAAATTGTCTTTGTTGTTGAACCCTTTAGCATTAAGACTCTTCCAGTCAGAGCGTTCAAACCTCTGCGTTCACTGGAGATGCTGGTCTTGGACAACAACCTCCTGACCACTCTGAGGACCACGGTTTTGGATGGACTCGTCAAGCTCCAGGTCAATAACACAACTGCAGTTCAATGTGTTTATGTTGATGATATGAAAACAGCAAGTTACAAAAAGCACAAACACAAAGCATATTTATATCTAGAATCCAAGTTGCCTACTACTTTTGGGCCGTGTTGTCTTTTCTCTATCACATTCAGTGCGTGCATTGTAACAGTGTTACAGTGCGCAGACTGTGTTACAGTGGACAGACTGTGTTACAGTGGAGTGGACAGACTGTGTTACAGTGCGCAGACTGTTACAGTGTGCAGACTGTGTTACAGTGGGCAGACTGTGTTACAGTGCGCAGACTGTTACAGTGGACAGACTGTGTTACAGTGGACAGACTGTGTTACAGTGCACAGACTGTGTTACAGTGCACAGACTGTGTTACAGTGGACAGACTGTGTTACAGTACACAGACTGTGTTACAGTGGACAGACTGTGTTACAGTACACAGACTGTGTTACAGTGGACAGACTGTGTTACAGTACACAGACTGTGTTACAGTGGACAGATTGTGTTACAGTGGGCAGACTGTGTTACAGTGGAGTGGACAGACTGTGTTACAGTGTGCAGACTGTTACAGTGTGCAGACTGTGTTACAGTGGACAGACTGTGTTACAGTGGACAGACTGTGTTACAGTGCACAGACTGTGTTACAGTGCACAGACTGTGTTACAGTGGACAGACTGTGTTACAGTGGACAGACTGTGTTACAGTGCACAGACTGTGTTACAGTGGACAGACTGTGTTACAGTGCGCAGACTGTTACAGTGCGCAGACTGTGTTACAGTGGGCAGACTGTGTTACAGTGGACAGACTGTGTTACAGTGGGCAGACTGTGTTACAGTGGACAGACTGTGTTACAGTGGAGTGGACAGACTGTGTTACAGTACACAGACTGTGTTCCAGTGGACAGACTGTGTTACAGTGGACAGACTGTGTTACAGTGGAGTGGACAGACTGTGTTACAGTGTGCAGACTGTTACAGTGTGCAGACTGTGTTACAGTGGACAGACTGTGTTACAGTACACAGACTGTGTTACAGTGGACAGACTGTGTTACAGTGGGCAGACTGTGTTACAGTGGAGTGGACAGACTGTGTTACAGTGTGCAGACTGTTACAGTGTGCAGACTGTGTTACAGTGGACAGACTGTGTTACAGTGCGCAGACTGTGTTACAGTGGAGTGGACAGACTGTGTTACAGTGGACAGACTGTGTTACAGTGGACAGACTGTGTTGCAGTGGACAGACTGTGTTACAGTGGAGTGGACAGACTGTGTTACAGTGGACAGACTGTGTTACAGTGGGCAGACTGTGTTACAGTGCGCAGACTGTTACAGTGCGCAGACTGTGTTACAGTGGGCAGACTGTGTTACAGTGGACAGACTGTGTTACAGTGGAGTGGACAGACTGTGTTACAGTGGACAGACTGTGTTACAGTGGACAGACTGTGTTGCAGTGGACAGACTGTGTTACAGTGGAGTGGACAGACTGTGTTACAGTGGACAGACTGTGTTACAGTGGACAGACTGTGTTACAGTGGACATACTGTGTTACAGTGCACAGACTGTGTTACAGTGGGCAGACTGTGTTACAGTGGACAGACTGTGTTACAGTGCACAGATTGTGTTACAGTGGACAGACTGTGTTACAGTGCACAGATTGTGTTACAGTGGGCAGACTGTGTTACAGTGCGCAGACTGTTACAGTGCACAGACTGTGTTACAGTGCACAGACTGTGTTACAGTGCACAGATTGTGTTACAGTGCGCAGACTGTTACAGTGCGCAGACTGTTACAGTGCACAGACTGTGTTACAGTGCACAGACTGTGTTACAGTGGACAGACTGTGTTACAGTGGACAGACTGTGTTACAGTACACAGACTGTGTTCCAGTGGACAGATGTGTTACAGTGGACAGACTGTGTTACAGTGGAGTGGACAGACTGTGTTACAGTGTGCAGACTGTTACAGTGTGCAGACTGTGTTACAGTGGACAGACTGTGTTACAGTACACAGACTGTGTTACAGTGGACAGACTGTGTTACAGTGGGCAGACTGTGTTACAGTGGAGTGGACAGACTGTGTTACAGTGTGCAGACTGTTACAGTGTGCAGACTGTGTTACAGTGGACAGACTGTGTTACAGTGCGCAGACTGTGTTACAGTGGAGTGGACAGACTGTGTTACAGTGGACAGACTGTGTTACAGTGGACAGACTGTGTTGCAGTGGACAGACTGTGTTACAGTGGAGTGGACAGACTGTGTTACAGTGGACAGACTGTGTTACAGTGGGCAGACTGTGTTACAGTGCGCAGACTGTTACAGTGCGCAGACTGTGTTACAGTGGGCAGACTGTGTTACAGTGGACAGACTGTGTTACAGTGGAGTGGACAGACTGTGTTACAGTGGACAGACTGTGTTACAGTGGACAGACTGTGTTGCAGTGGACAGACTGTGTTACAGTGGAGTGGACAGACTGTGTTACAGTGGACAGACTGTGTTACAGTGGACAGACTGTGTTACAGTGGACATACTGTGTTACAGTGCACAGACTGTGTTACAGTGGGCAGACTGTGTTACAGTGGACAGACTGTGTTACAGTGCACAGATTGTGTTACAGTGGACAGACTGTGTTACAGTGCACAGATTGTGTTACAGTGGGCAGACTGTGTTACAGTGCGCAGACTGTTACAGTGCACAGACTGTGTTACAGTGCACAGACTGTGTTACAGTGCACAGATTGTGTTACAGTGCGCAGACTGTTACAGTGCGCAGACTGTTACAGTGCACAGACTGTGTTACAGTGCACAGACTGTGTTACAGTGGACAGACTGTGTTACAGTGCACAGACTGTGTTACAGTGCACAGATTGTGTTACAGTGCGCAGACTGTTACAGTGCGCAGACTGTTACAGTGCACAGACTGTGTTACAGTGCACAGACTGTGTTACAGTGGGCAGACTGTTACAGTGCGCAGACTGTTACAGTGCACAGACTGTGTTACAGTGGACAGATTGTGTTACAGTGCGCAGACTGTTACAGTGCACAGACTGTGTTACAGTGGACAGATTGTGTTACAGTGCTTTTCCTGTGCACAACCTTGAACTATATGAAGCTACAGAGACTATCACATATTGCATTTCTGTGTGGACACGGTTGTCCCAAAAAAGGATATTGTGCCTTTTCCAAACAACAAAAGAAGGAGCTCAACATTGTGCTGGATAATGTAAGAAACTAACGAGAGTGATCAGAGAGTCGTGGCTCCATAAAAAACAAGAACTTTAACTTTGGGACTCTTTGTAAAAAGATTACATGCATGAACAAAAGTAAACAACCACCGATCACAATGAATGATGAGGTATGAGGAATTTGCCAATAACTTGAGTTGCTTTTTCTTAAGGTTTGACAAGCAGAATGATTATGATTATACAATGGCTGTTGACATGAATTCTGTGAATGACTCCTGCTGGACCAGCAGTGTGTCCAGGCTATTTTCCAGCAAAGTGTCTTCCAAAAACGTTGCTGGTCGGGCTGGCTTGTCAGCCATCCTATTAAAAGTTGTGCAAAGGAACTTTCAGAAACTTGGTGTCATATATTTCAATCGTGATCTGCTTGGGCTGTTCTGTATCACAGATCTGGGAAAGGTCAATGATTATTCCAATACCAAACATTTCAGCTCCAGCTTCAAATAAAGTTGACGAATTTGTGGCCTTGATTAGCACCGTTAACAAATGTTTTGTGATGGTAAATAAGCTTAAGACAGAAGAGTCTTATCTTCTCGACCCACTACATTTAGCCTACTGGCAAGGACTTGGCACTGCAGATGCACTGCAGACGCTGCAGATGCACTGCAGATGCTGCAGATGCACTACAGGCGCACTAAGGATGAACTACAGATGAACTACAGATGAACTACGGATGAACTACAGATGAACTACAGATGAACTACAGATGAACTACGGATGAACTACAGATGAACTACAGATGAACTACGGATGAACTATAGATGAACTACAGATGAACTACGGATGAACTACAGATGAACTACAGATGAACTACGGATGAACTATAGATGAACTACAGATGAACTACGGATGAACTGCAGATGAACTACGGAAGCACTAAGGATGAACTGCAGATGAACTAAGGATGAACTACAGATGAACGACAGATGAACTACGGATGAACTACAGATGAACTATAGATGAACTACGGATGAACTGCAGATGAACTACGGAAGCACTAAGGATGAACTACAGATGCACTAAGGATGAACTACAGATCATTAACAGATGAACTACGGATGAACTACAGATGAACTACAGCTGAACTACAGATGCACTAAGGATGAACTACAGATGAACTACAGATGAACTACGGATGAACTGCAGATCAACAGCAGATGAACTACGGATGAACTACAGATGAACTGCAGATCAACAGCAGATGAACTACGGATGAACTACGGATGAACTGCAGATGAACTACAGATGCACTACAGATGAACTACGGATACACTAAGGATGAACTACAGATCAACTACAGATTAACTACGGATGAACTACAGATGAACTACAGATGCACTAAGGATGAACTACAGATGCACTAAGGATGAACTACAGATCAACTACAGATGCACTAAGGATGAACTACAGATGAACGATGAACTACAGATGAACTACAGATGCTCTACATATGCACTAAGGATGAACTACAGATGAACTAGAGATGCACTACAGATGAACTACAGATGCACTAAGGATGAACTACAGATGAACTACAGATGAACTACGGATGAACTACGGATGAAATACAGATGAATTACAGATCAACTACAGATGAACTACGGATGAACTACAAATAAACTACAGATGGACTACAGATGCACTACAGATGAACTACAGATGCACTAAGGATGAACTACAGATGAACTACAGATGAACTACGGATGAACTACAGATGAACTACAGATGGACTACAGATGCACTACAGATGAACTACAGATGCACTAAGGATGAACTACAGATGAACTACAGATGCACTAAGGATGAACTACAGATGAACTACAGATGCACTACAGATGAACTACGGATGCACTACAGATGAACTACAGATGCACTAAGGATGAACTACAGATGAACTACAGATGAACTACAGATGCACTACAGATGAACTACAGATGCACTAAGGATGAACTACAGATGAACTACAGATGCACTAAGGATGAACTACAGATGAACTACAGATGAACTACAGATGCACTACAGATGAACTACGGATGCACTACAGATGAACTACAGATGAACTACAGATGCACTAAGGATGAACTACAGATGAACTACAGATGCACTACAGATGAACTACGGATGAACTACAGATGCACTACAGATGAACTACAGATCAACTACAGATGAACTACAGATGAACTACAGATGCACTACAGATGAACTACAGATGCACTAAGGATGAACTACAGATGAACTACAGATGCACTAAGGATGAACTACAGATGAACTACAGATGCACTACAGATCAACTACAGATGCACTAAGGATGAACTACAGATGAACTACAGATGCACTACAGATGAACTACGGATGAACTACAGATGAACTACAGATGAACTACAGATGCACTAAGGATGAACTACAGATGCACTAAGGATGAACTACAGATGAACTACAGATGCAGTAAGGATGAACTACAGATGAACTAAAGATGCACTAAGGATGAACTACAGATGAACTACAGATACACTACAGATGCACTACAGATGAACTACGGATGAACTACAGATGAACTACAGATGAACTACAGATGCACTACAGATGAACTACAGATGCACTGAGGATGAACTACAGATGCACTAAGGATGAACTACAGATGAACTACGGATGCACTAAGGATGAACTACAGATGCACTACAGATGAACTACAGATGCACTAAGGATGAACTACAGATGAACTACAGATGCACTACAGATGAACTACGGATGAACTACAGATGAACTACAGATGCACTAAGGATGAACTACAGATGAACTACAGGTGCACTAAGGATGAACTACAGATGAACTACAGATGCACTAAGGATGAACTACAGATGAACTACAGATGCACTAAGGATGAACTACAGATGAACTACAGATACACTACAGATGCACTACAGATGAACTACGGATGAACTACAGATGAACTACAGATATACTACAGATGAACTACAGATGCACTAAGGATGAACTACAGATGCACTAAGGATGAACTACAGATGAACTACAGATGCCCCAACCTCCCCCAACCTGTCCGCCACTCTCCCTCACTCACAACATTCAAATCCCGCCTAAAAACATACCTCTTCACCCAAGCCTATGACCTCCCCTACCCCTAGCCTCCTCTACCCCATTGCCTACTCTTCTACCCCCTGTTACATCCCCATCTTTTTCTCTCTACTTCTTCTGTCTTGTTCATTTTATCTGCATATTAATGTGTTCTGTACGTGTTGTCCCCCCTGTCTGTAAATACCCCCCCCCCCTTTTTTATTATGTTCAGCGTCTTTGGGTCACTGAAAAGCGCTATATAAATAAAAGTTATTATTATTATTAAATTACAGATCAACTACAGATGAACTACGGATGAACTACGGATCAACTACAGATGAACTACAGATGAACTCCAGATGCACTAAGGATGAACTACAGCTGAACTACAGATGCACTAAGGATGAACTACAGATCAACTACAGATGCACTAAGGATGAACTACAGATGAACGATGAACTACAGATGAACTACAGATGCACTAAGGATGAACTGCAGATGAACTACAGATGAACTACGGATGCACTACAGATGAACTAGAGATGCACTACAGATGAACTACAGATGCACTAAGGATGAACTACAGATCAACTACAGATGAACAACGGATGAACTACGGATGAACTGCAGATGAACTACGGAAGCACTAAGGATGAATTACAGATGAACTACGGATGAACTGCAGATGAACTACGGAAGCACTAAGGATGAACTACAGATGAACTAAGGATGAACTACAGATGAACGACAGATGAACTACGGATGAACTACAGATGAACTACAGATGAACTACGGATGAACTGCAGATGAACTACGGAAGCACTAAGGATGAACTACAGATGCACTAAGGATGAACTACAGATCATTAACAGATGAACTACGGATGAACTACAGATGAACTACAGCTGAACTACAGATGCACTAAGGATGAACTACAGATGAACTACAGATGAACTACGGATGAACTGCAGATCAACAGCAGATGAACTACGGATGAACTACAGATGAACTGCAGATAAACAGCAGATGAACTACGGATGAACTACGGATGAACTGCAGATGAACTACAGATGCACTACAGATGAACTACGGATGCACTAAGGATGAACTACAGATCAACTACAGATTAACTACGGATGAACTACAGATGAACTACAGATGCACTAAGGATGAACTACAGATGCACTAAGGATGAACTACAGATGAACGATGAACTACAGATGAACTACAGATGCTCTACATATGCACTAAGGATGAACTACAGATGAACTAGAGATGCACTACAGATGAACTACAGATGCACTAAGGATGAACTACAGATGAACTACAGATGAACTACGGATGAACTACGGGTGAACTACAGATGAACTACGGATGAACTATGGATGAACTACTGATGAATTACAGATCAACTACAGATGAACTACGGATGAACTACAGATGAACTACAGATGCACTACAGATGAACTACAGATGCACTAAGGATGAACTACAGATGAACTACAGATGAACTACAGATGAACTACGGATGCACTACAGATGAACTACAGATGTACTAAGGATGAACTACAGATGAACTACAGATGAACTACAGATACACTACAGATGCACTACAGATGAACTACGGATGAACTACAGATGAACTACAGATGAACTACAGATGCACTACAGATGAACTACAGATGCACTAAGGATGAACTACAGATGCACTAAGGATGAACTACAGATGAACTACGGATGCACTAAGGATGAACTACAGATGAACTACAGATGCACTAAGGATGAACTACAGATGAACTACAGATGCACTACAGATGAACTACAGATGCACTAAGGATGAACTACAGATGAACTACAGATGCACTACAGATGAACTACGGATGAACTACAGATGAACTACAGATGAACTACAGATGCACGAAGGATGAACTACAGATGAACTACAGATGCACTAAGGATGAACTACAGATGAACTACAGATGCACTAAGGATGAACTACAGATGAACTACAGATACACTACAGATGCACTACAGATGAACTACGGATGAACTACAGATGAACTACAGATGAACTACAGATGCACTACAGATGAACTACAGATGCACTAAGGATGAACTACAGATGCACTAAGGATGAACTACAGATGAACTACAGATGCACTACAGATAAATTACAGATCAACTACAGATGAACTACGGATGAACTACGGATCAACTACAGATGAACTACAGATGAACTCCAGATGCACTAAGGATGAACTACAGCTGAACTACTGATGCACTAAGGATGAACTACAGATCAACTACAGATGCACTAAGGATGAACTACAGATGAACGATGAACTACAGATGAACTACAGATGCACTAAGGATGAACTACAGATGAACTACAGATGAACTACGGATGCACTACAGATGAACTAGAGATGCACTACAGATGAACTACAGATGCACTAAGGATGAACTACAGATCAACTACAGATGAACTACGGATGAACTACAGATGAATTACAGATCAACTACAGATGAACTACGGATGAACTACGGGTGAACTACAGATGAACTACAGATGAACTACGGATGAACTACAGATGAATTACAGATCAACTACAGATGAACTACGGATGAACTACAGATGAACTACAGATGCACTACAGATGAACTACAGATGCACTAAGGATGAACTACAGATGAACTACAGATGAACTACAGATGAACTACAGATGCACTAAGGATGAACTACAGATGAACTACAGATGAACTACAGATGCACTACAGATGAACTACGGATGCACTACAGATGAACTACAGATGAACTACGGATGAACTACAGATGAACTACAGATGAAGTACAGATAAACTACAGATGCACTACAGATGAACTACAGATGCACTAAGGATGAACTACAGATGAACTACAGATACACTACAGATGAACTACAGATGCACTAAGGATGAACTACAGATGAACTACAGATGCACTAAGGATGAACTACAGATGAACTACAGATGCACTACAGATGAACTACAGATGAACTACAGATGCACTACAGATGCACTACAGATGAACTACGGATGAACTACAGATGAACTACAGATGAACTACAGATGCACTACAGATGAACTACAGATGCACTAAGGATGAACTACAGATGCACTAAGGATGAACTACAGATGAACTACAGATGCACTACAGATAAATTACAGATCAACTACAGATGAACTACGGATGAACTAGGGATCAACTACAGATGAACTACAGATGAACTCCAGATGCACTAAAGATGAACTACAGCTGAACTACAGATGCACTAAGGATGAACTACAGATCAACTACAGATGCACTAAGGATGAACTACAGATGAACGATGAACTACAGATGAACTACAGATGCACTAAGGATGAACTACAGATGCACTACAGATGAACTACAGATGCACTAAGGATGAACTACAGATCAACTACAGATGAACTACGGATGAACTACAGATGAATTACAGATCAACTACAGATGAACTACGGATGAACTACGGGTGAACTACAGATGAACTACAGATGAACTACGGATGAACTACAGATGAACTACAGATGAACTACGGATGAACTACAGATGAACTAAAGATGCACTACAGATGAACTACAGATGCACTAAGGATGAACTACAGATGAACTACAGATGAACTACAGATGCACTAAGGATGAACTACAGATGAACTACAGATGAACTACAGATGCACTACAGATGAACTACGGATGCACTACAGATGAACTACAGATGAACTACGGATGAACTACAGATGAACTACAGATGAACTACAGATGCACTAAGGATGAACTACAGATGAACTACAGATGAACTACAGATGAACGATGAACTACAGATGAACTACAGATGCTCTACAGATGCACTAAGGATGAACTACAGATGCACTACAGATGAACTACAGATGCACTACAGATGAATTACAGATGCACTAAGGATGAACTACAGATGCACTACAGATGAACTACAGATGAACTACGGATGAACTACAGATGCACTACAGATGAACTACAGATGCACTAAGGATGAACTACAGATGAACTACAGATGAACTACAGATGAACGATGAACTACAGATGAACTACAGATGAACTACAGATGCACTAAGGATGAACTACAGATGAACTACAGATGAACTACAGATGAACGATGAACTACAGATGAACTACAGATGCTCTACAGATGCACTAAGGATGAACTACAGATGCACTACAGATGAACTACAGATGCACTACAGATGAACTACAGATGCACTAAGGATGAACTACAGATGAACTACAGATGAACTACAGATGCACTACAGATGAACTACAGATGCACTAAGGATGAACTACAGATGAACTACAGATGAATTACAGATCAACTACAGATGAACTACGGATGAACTACGGGTGAACTACAGATGAACTACAGATGAACTACGGATGAACTACAGATGAATTACAGATCAACTACAGATGAACTACGGATGAACTACGGGTGAACTACAGATGAACTACAGATGAACTACGGATGAACTACAGATGAATTACAGATCAACTACAGATGAACTACGGATGAACTACAGATGAACTACAGATGCACTACAGATGAACTACAGATGCACTAAGGATGAACTACAGATGAACTACAGATGAACTACAGATGAACTACAGATGCACTAAGGATGAACTACAGATGAACTACGGATGCACTACAGTTGAACTACAGATGAACTACGGATGAACTACAGATGAACTACAGATGAACTACAGATGAACTACAGATGCACTACAGATGAACTACAGATGCACTAAGGATGAACTACAGATGAACTACAGATGAACTACAGATGCACTAAGGATGAACTACAGATGAACTACAGATGAACTACAGATGCACTACAGATGAACTACGGATGCACTACAGATGAACTACAGATGAACTACGGATGAACTACAGATGAACTACAGATGAACTACAGATGCACTAAGGATGAACTACAGATGAACTACAGATGAACTACAGATGAACGATGAACTACAGATGAACTACAGATGCTCTACAGATGCACTAAGGATGAACTACAGATGCACTACAGATGAACTACAGATGCACTACAGATGAACTACAGATGCACTAAGGATGAACTACAGATGCACTACAGATGAACTACAGATGAACTACGGATGAACTACAGATGCACTACAGATGAACTACAGATGCACTAAGGATGAACTACAGATGAACTACAGATGAACTACGGATGAACTACAGATGAACTACAGATGAACTACAGATGCACTAAGGATGAACTACAGATGAGCTACAGATGCACTACAGATGAACTACAGATGCACTAAGGATGAACTACAGATGAACTACAGATGCACTACAGATGAACTACAGATGCACTAAGGATGAACTACAGATGAACTACAGATGCACTACAGATGAACTACAGATGAACTACAGATGCAATACAGATGAACTACGGATGCACTACAGATGAACTACAGATACACTAAGGATGAACTACAGATGAACTACAGATGCACTAAGGATGAACTACAGATGAACTACAGATGCACTAAGGATGAACTACAGATGCACTACACATGAACTACAGATGCACTACAGATGAACTACAGATGCACTAAGGATGAACTACAGATGAACTACAGATACACTACAGATGAACTACAGATGCACTAAGGATGAACTACAGATGAACTACAGATGCACTAAGGATGAACTACAGATGCACTAAGGATGAACTACAGATGAACTACGGATGCACTAAGGATGAACTACAGATGAACTACAGATGCACTAAGGATGAACTACAGATGAACTACAGATGCACTACAGATGAACTACAGATGCACTAAGGATGAACTACAGATGAACTACAGATGCACTACAGATGAACTACGGATGAACTACAGATGAACTACAGATGAACTACAGATGCACGAAGGATGAACTACAGATGAACTACAGATGCACTAAGGATGAACTACAGATGAACTACAGATGCACTAAGGATGAACTACAGATGAACTACAGATACACTACAGATGCACTACAGATGAACTACGGATGAACTACAGATGAACTACAGATGAACTACAGATGCACTACAGATGAACTACAGATGCACTAAGGATGAACTACAGATGCACTAAGGATGAACTACAGATGAACTACAGATGCACTACAGATAAATTACAGATCAACTACAGATGAACTACGGATGAACTACGGATCAACTACAGATGAACTACAGATGAACTCCAGATGCACTAAGGATGAACTACAGCTGAACTACTGATGCACTAAGGATGAACTACAGATCAACTACAGATGCACTAAGGATGAACTACAGATGAACGATGAACTACAGATGAACTACAGATGCACTAAGGATGAACTACAGATGAACTACAGATGAACTACGGATGCACTACAGATGAACTAGAGATGCACTACAGATGAACTACAGATGCACTAAGGATGAACTACAGATCAACTACAGATGAACTACGGATGAACTACAGATGAATTACAGATCAACTACAGATGAACTACGGATGAACTACGGGTGAACTACAGATGAACTACAGATGAACTACGGATGAACTACAGATGAATTACAGATCAACTACAGATGAACTACGGATGAACTACAGATGAACTACAGATGCACTACAGATGAACTACAGATGCACTAAGGATGAACTACAGATGAACTACAGATGAACTACAGATGAACTACAGATGCACTAAGGATGAACTACAGATGAACTACAGATGAACTACAGATGCACTACAGATGAACTACGGATGCACTACAGATGAACTACAGATGAACTACGGATGAACTACAGATGAACTACAGATGAAGTACAGATAAACTACAGATGCACTACAGATGAACTACAGATGCACTAAGGATGAACTACAGATGAACTACAGATACACTACAGATGAACTACAGATGCACTAAGGATGAACTACAGATGAACTACAGATGCACTAAGGATGAACTACAGATGAACTACAGATGCACTACAGATGAACTACAGATGAACTACAGATGCACTACAGATGCACTACAGATGAACTACGGATGAACTACAGATGAACTACAGATGAACTACAGATGCACTACAGATGAACTACAGATGCACTAAGGATGAACTACAGATGCACTAAGGATGAACTACAGATGAACTACAGATGCACTACAGATAAATTACAGATCAACTACAGATGAACTACGGATGAACTAGGGATCAACTACAGATGAACTACAGATGAACTCCAGATGCACTAAAGATGAACTACAGCTGAACTACAGATGCACTAAGGATGAACTACAGATCAACTACAGATGCACTAAGGATGAACTACAGATGAACGATGAACTACAGATGAACTACAGATGCACTAAGGATGAACTACAGATGCACTACAGATGAACTACAGATGCACTAAGGATGAACTACAGATCAACTACAGATGAACTACGGATGAACTACAGATGAATTACAGATCAACTACAGATGAACTACGGATGAACTACGGGTGAACTACAGATGAACTACAGATGAACTACGGATGAACTACAGATGAACTACAGATGAACTACGGATGAACTACAGATGAACTAAAGATGCACTACAGATGAACTACAGATGCACTAAGGATGAACTACAGATGAACTACAGATGAACTACAGATGCACTAAGGATGAACTACAGATGAACTACAGATGAACTACAGATGCACTACAGATGAACTACGGATGCACTACAGATGAACTACAGATGAACTACGGATGAACTACAGATGAACTACAGATGAACTACAGATGCACTAAGGATGAACTACAGATGAACTACAGATGAACTACAGATGAACGATGAACTACAGATGAACTACAGATGCTCTACAGATGCACTAAGGATGAACTACAGATGCACTACAGATGAACTACAGATGCACTACAGATGAATTACAGATGCACTAAGGATGAACTACAGATGCACTACAGATGAACTACAGATGAACTACGGATGAACTACAGATGCACTACAGATGAACTACAGATGCACTAAGGATGAACTACAGATGAACTACAGATGAACTACAGATGAACGATGAACTACAGATGAACTACAGATGAACTACAGATGCACTAAGGATGAACTACAGATGAACTACAGATGAACTACAGATGAACGATGAACTACAGATGAACTACAGATGCTCTACAGATGCACTAAGGATGAACTACAGATGCACTACAGATGAACTACAGATGCACTACAGATGAACTACAGATGCACTAAGGATGAACTACAGATGAACTACAGATGCACTACAGATGAACTACAGATGCACTAAGGATGAACTACAGATGAACTACAGATGAATTACAGATCAACTACAGATGAACTACGGATGAACTACGGGTGAACTACAGATGAACTACAGATGAACTACGGATGAACTACAGATGAATTACAGATCAACTACAGATGAACTACGGATGAACTACGGGTGAACTACAGATGAACTACAGATGAACTACGGATGAACTACAGATGAATTACAGATCAACTACAGATGAACTACGGATGAACTACAGATGAACTACAGATGCACTACAGATGAACTACAGATGCACTAAGGATGAACTACAGATGAACTACAGATGAACTACAGATGAACTACAGATGCACTAAGGATGAACTACAGATGAACTACGGATGCACTACAGTTGAACTACAGATGAACTACGGATGAACTACAGATGAACTACAGATGAACTACAGATGAACTACAGATGCACTACAGATGAACTACAGATGCACTAAGGATGAACTACAGATGAACTACAGATGAACTACAGATGCACTAAGGATGAACTACAGATGAACTACAGATGAACTACAGATGCACTACAGATGAACTACGGATGCACTACAGATGAACTACAGATGAACTACGGATGAACTACAGATGAACTACAGATGAACTACAGATGCACTAAGGATGAACTACAGATGAACTACAGATGAACGATGAACTACAGATGAACTACAGATGCTCTACAGATGCACTAAGGATGAACTACAGATGCACTACAGATGAACTACAGATGCACTACAGATGAACTACAGATGCACTAAGGATGAACTACAGATGCACTACAGATGAACTACAGATGAACTACGGATGAACTACAGATGCACTACAGATGAACTACAGATGCACTAAGGATGAACTACAGATGAACTACAGATGAACTACGGATGAACTACAGATGAACTACAGATGAACTACAGATGCACTAAGGATGAACTACAGATGAGCTACAGATGCACTACAGATGAACTACAGATGCACTAAGGATGAACTACAGATGAACTACAGATGCACTACAGATGAACTACAGATGCACTAAGGATGAACTACAGATGAACTACAGATGCACTACAGATGAACTACAGATGAACTACAGATGCAATACAGATGAACTACGGATGCACTACAGATGAACTACAGATACACTAAGGATGAACTACAGATGAACTACAGATGCACTAAGGATGAACTACAGATGAACTACAGATGCACTAAGGATGAACTACAGATGCACTACACATGAACTACAGATGCACTACAGATGAACTACAGATGCACTAAGGATGAACTACAGATGAACTACAGATACACTACAGATGAACTACAGATGCACTAAGGATGAACTACAGATGAACTACAGATGCACTAAGGATGAACTACAGATGAACTACAGATGCACTACAGATGAACTACAGATGAACTACAGATGCACTACAGATGCACTACAGATGAACTACGGATGAACTACAGATGAACTACAGATGAACTACAGATGCACTACAGATGAACTACAGATGCACTAAGGATGAACTACAGATGCACTAAGGATGAATTACAGATGAACTACAGATGCACTACAGATAAATTACAGATCAACTACAGATGAACTACGGATGAACTACGGATCAACTACAGATGAACTACAGATGAACTCCAGATGCACTAAGGATGAACTACAGCTGAACTACAGATGCACTAAGGATGAACTACAGATCAACTACAGATGCACTAAGGATGAACTACAGATGAACGATGAACTACAGATGAACTACAGATGCACTAAGGATGAACTACAGATGAACTACAGATGAACTACGGATGCACTACAGATGAACTAGAGATGCACTACAGATGAACTACAGATGCACTAAGGATGAACTACAGATCAACTACAGATGAACTACGGATGAACTACAGATGAATTACAGATCAACTACAGATGAACTACGGATGAACTACGGGTGAACTACAGATGAACTACAGATGAACTACGGATGAACTACAGATGAATTACAGATCAACTACAGATGAACTACGGATGAACTACAGATGAACTAAAGATGCACTACAGATGAACTACAGATGCACTAAGGATGAACTACAGATGAACTACAGATGAACTACAGATGCACTAAGGATGAACTACAGATGAACTACAGATGAACTACAGATGCACTACAGATGAACTACGGATGAACTACAGATCAACTACAGATGAACTACGGATGAACTACGGATGAACTGCAGATGAACTACGGAAGCACTAAGGATGAATTACAGATGAACTACGGATGAACTGCAGATGAACTACGGAAGCACTAAGGATGAACTACAGATGAACTAAGGATGAACTACAGATGAACGACAGATGAACTACGGATGAACTACAGATGAACTACAGATGAACTACGGATGAACTGCAGATGAACTACGGAAGCACTAAGGATGAACTACAGATGCACTAAGGATGAACTACAGATCATTAACAGATGAACTACGGATGAACTACAGATGAACTACAGCTGAACTACAGATGCACTAAGGATGAACTACAGATGAACTACAGATGAACTACGGATGAACTGCAGATCAACAGCAGATGAACTACGGATGAACTACAGATGAACTGCAGATAAACAGCAGATGAACTACGGATGAACAACGGATGAACTGCAGATGAACTACAGATGCACTACAGATGAACTACGGATGCACTAAGGATGAACTACAGATCAACTACAGATTAACTACGGATGAACTACAGATGAACTACAGATGCACTAAGGATGAACTACAGATGCACTAAGGATGAACTACAGATCAACTACAGATGCACTAAGGATGAACTACAGATGAACGATGAACTACAGATGAACTACAGATGCTCTACATATGCACTAAGGATGAACTACAGATGAACTAGAGATGCACTACAGATGAACTACAGATGCACTAAGGATGAACTACAGATGAACTACAGATGAACTACGGATGAACTACGGGTGAACTACAGATGAACTACAGATGAACTACGGATGAACTACTGATGAATTACAGATCAACTACAGATGAACTACGGATGAACTACAGATGAACTACAGATGCACTACAGATGAACTACAGATGCACTAAGGATGAACTACAGATGAACTACAGATGAACTACAGATGAACTACGGATGCACTACAGATGAACTACAGATGTACTAAGGATGAACTACAGATGAACTACAGATGAACTACAGATACACTACAGATGCACTACAGATGAACTACGGATGAACTACAGATGAACTACAGATGAACTACAGATGCACTACAGATGAACTACAGATGCACTAAGGATGAACTACAGATGCACTAAGGATGAACTACAGATGAACTACGGATGCACTAAGGATGAACTACAGATGAACTACAGATGCACTAAGGATGAACTACAGATGAACTACAGATGCACTACAGATGAACTACAGATGCACTAAGGATGAACTACAGATGAACTACAGATGCACTACAGATGAACTACGGATGAACTACAGATGAACTACAGATGAACTACAGATGCACGGAGGATGAACTACAGATGAACTACAGATGCACTAAGGATGAACTACAGATGAACTACAGATGCACTAAGGATGAACTACAGATGAACTACAGATACACTACAGATGCACTACAGATGAACTACGGATGAACTACAGATGAACTACAGATGAACTACAGATGCACTACAGATGAACTACAGATGCACTAAGGATGAACTACAGATGCACTAAGGATGAACTACAGATGAACTACAGATGCACTACAGATAAATTACAGATCAACTACAGATGAACTACGGATGAACTACGGATCAACTACAGATGAACTACAGATGAACTCCAGATGCACTAAGGATGAACTACAGCTGAACTACTGATGCACTAAGGATGAACTACAGATCAACTACAGATGCACTAAGGATGAACTACAGATGAACGATGAACTACAGATGAACTACAGATGCACTAAGGATGAACTACAGATGAACTACAGATGAACTACAGATGAACTACAGATGCACTAAGGATGAACTACAGATGAACTACAGATGAACTACGGATGAACTACGGGTGAACTACAGATGAACTACAGATGAACTACGGATGAACTACTGATGAATTACAGATCAACTACAGATGAACTACGGATGAACTACAGATGAACTACAGATGCACTACAGATGAACTACAGATGCACTAAGGATGAACTACAGATGAACTACAGATGAACTACAGATGAACTACGGATGCACTACAGATGAACTACAGATGTACTAAGGATGAACTACAGATGAACTACAGATGAACTACAGATACACTACAGATGCACTACAGATGAACTACGGATGAACTACAGATGAACTACAGATGAACTACAGATGCACTACAGATGAACTACAGATGCACTAAGGATGAACTACAGATGCACTAAGGATGAACTACAGATGAACTACGGATGCACTAAGGATGAACTACAGATGAACTACAGATGCACTAAGGATGAACTACAGATGAACTACAGATGCACTACAGATGAACTACAGATGCACTAAGGATGAACTACAGATGAACTACAGATGCACTACAGATGAACTACGGATGAACTACAGATGAACTACAGATGAACTACAGATGCACGGAGGATGAACTACAGATGAACTACAGATGCACTAAGGATGAACTACAGATGAACTACAGATGCACTAAGGATGAACTACAGATGAACTACAGATACACTACAGATGCACTACAGATGAACTACGGATGAACTACAGATGAACTACAGATGAACTACAGATGCACTACAGATGAACTACAGATGCACTAAGGATGAACTACAGATGCACTAAGGATGAACTACAGATGAACTACAGATGCACTACAGATAAATTACAGATCAACTACAGATGAACTACGGATGAACTACGGATCAACTACAGATGAACTACAGATGAACTCCAGATGCACTAAGGATGAACTACAGCTGAACTACTGATGCACTAAGGATGAACTACAGATCAACTACAGATGCACTAAGGATGAACTACAGATGAACGATGAACTACAGATGAACTACAGATGCACTAAGGATGAACTACAGATGAACTACAGATGAACTACGGATGCACTACAGATGAACTAGAGATGCACTACAGATGAACTACAGATGCACTAAGGATGAACTACAGATCAACTACAGATGAACTACGGATGAACTACAGATGAATTACAGATCAACTACAGATGAACTACGGATGAACTACGGGTGAACTACAGATGAACTACAGATGAACTACGGATGAACTACAGATGAATTACAGATCAACTACAGATGAACTACTGATGAACTACAGATGAACTACAGATGCACTACAGATGAACTACAGATGCACTAAGGATGAACTACAGATGAACTACAGATGAACTACAGATGAACTACAGATGCACTAAGGATGAACTACAGATGAACTACAGATGAACTACAGATGCACTACAGATGAACTACGGATGCACTACAGATGAACTACAGATGAACTACGGATGAACTACAGATGAACTACAGATGAAGTACAGATAAACTACAGATGCACTACAGATGAACTACAGATGCACTAAGGATGAACTACAGATGAACTACAGATACACTACAGATGAACTACAGATGCACTAAGGATGAACTACAGATGAACTACAGATGCACTAAGGATGAACTACAGATGAACTACAGATGCACTACAGATGAACTACAGATGAACTACAGATGCACTACAGATGCACTACAGATGAACTACGGATGAACTACAGATGAACTACAGATGAACTACAGATGCACTACAGATGAACTACAGATGCACTAAGGATGAACTACAGATGCACTAAGGATGAACTACAGATGAACTACAGATGCACTACAGATAAATTACAGATCAACTACAGATGAACTACGGATGAACTACGGATCAACTACAGATTAACTACAGATGAACTCCAGATGCACTAAAGATGAACTACAGCTGAACTACAGATGCACTAAGGATGAACTACAGATCAACTACAGATGCACTAAGGATGAACTACAGATGAACGATGAACTACATATGAACTACAGATGCACTAAGGATGAACTACAGATGCACTACAGATGAACTACAGATGCACTAAGGATGAACTACAGATCAACTACAGATGAACTACGGATGAACTACAGATGAATTACAGATCAACTACAGATGAACTACGGATGAACTACGGGTGAACTACAGATGAACTACAGATGAACTACGGATGAACTACAGATGAACTACAGATGAACTACGGATGAACTACAGATGAACTAAAGATGCACTACAGATGAACTACAGATGCACTAAGGATGAACTACAGATGAACTACAGATGAACTACAGATGCACTAAGGATGAACTACAGATGAACTACAGATGAACTACAGATGCACTACAGATGAACTACGGATGCACTACAGATGAACTACAGATGAACTACGGATGAACTACAGATGAACTACAGATGAACTACAGATGCACTAAGGATGAACTACAGATGAACTACAGATGAACTACAGATGAACGATGAACTACAGATGAACTACAGATGCTCTACAGATGCACTAAGGATGAACTACAGATGCACTACAGATGAACTACAGATGCACTACAGATGAATTACAGATGCACTAAGGATGAACTACAGATGCACTACAGATGAACTACAGATGAACTACGGATGAACTACAGATGCACTACAGATGAACTACAGATGCACTAAGGATGAACTACAGATGAACTACAGATGAACTACAGATGAACGATGAACTACAGATGAACTACAGATGAACTACAGATGCACTAAGGATGAACTACAGATGAACTACAGATGAACTACAGATGAACGATGAACTACAGATGAACTACAGATGCTCTACAGATGCACTAAGGATGAACTACAGATGCACTACAGATGAACTACAGATGCACTACAGATGAACTACAGATGCACTAAGGATGAACTACAGATGAACTACAGATGAACTACAGATGCACTACAGATGAACTACAGATGCACTAAGGATGAACTACAGATGAACTACAGATGAATTACAGATCAACTACAGATGAACTACGGATGAACTACGGGTGAACTACAGATGAACTACAGATGAACTACGGATGAACTACAGATGAATTACAGATCAACTACAGATGAACTACGGATGAACTACGGGTGAACTACAGATGAACTACAGATGAACTACGGATGAACTACAGATGAATTACAGATCAACTACAGATGAACTACGGATGAACTACAGATGAACTACAGATGCACTACAGATGAACTACAGATGCACTAAGGATGAACTACAGATGAACTACAGATGAACTACAGATGCACTAAGGATGAACTACAGATGAACTACGGATGCACTACAGTTGAACTACAGATGAACTACGGATGAACTACAGATGAACTACAGATGAACTACAGATGAACTACAGATGCACTACAGATGAACTACAGATGCACTAAGGATGAACTACAGATGAACTACAGATGCACTAAGGATGAACTACAGATGAACTACAGATGAACTACAGATGCACTACAGATGAACTACGGATGCACTACAGATGAACTACAGATGAACTACGGATGAACTACAGATGAACTACAGATGAACTACAGATGCACTAAGGATGAACTACAGATGAACTACAGATGAACTACAGATGAACGATGAACTACAGATGAACTACAGATGCTCTACAGATGCACTAAGGATGAACTACAGATGCACTACAGATGAACTACAGATGCACTACAGATGAACTACAGATGCACTAAGGATGAACTACAGATGCACTACAGATGAACTACAGATGAACTACGGATGAACTACAGATGCACTACAGATGAACTACAGATGCACTAAGGATGAACTACAGATGAACTACAGATGAACTACAGATGAACTACGGATGAACTACAGATGAACTACAGATGAACTACAGATGCACTAAGGATGAACTACAGATGAGCTACAGATGCACTACAGATGAACTACAGATGCACTAAGGATGAACTACAGATGAACTACAGATGCACTACAGATGAACTACAGATGCACTAAGGATAAACTACAGATGAACTACAGATGCACTACAGATGAACTACAGATGAACTACAGATGCACTACAGATGAACTACGGATGCACTACAGATGAACTACAGATACACTAAGGATGAACTACAGATGAACTACAGATGCACTAAGGATGAACTACAGATGAACTACAGATGCACTAAGGATGAACTACAGATGCACTACAGATGAACTACAGATGCACTAAGGATGAACTACAGATGAACTACAGATACACTACAGATGAACTACAGATGCACTAAGGATGAACTACAGATGAACTACAGATGCACTAAGGATGAACTACAGATGAACTACAGATGCACTACAGATGAACTACAGATGAACTACAGATGCACTACAGATGCACTACAGATGAACTACGGATGAACTACAGATGAACTACAGATGAACTACAGATGCACTACAGATGAACTACAGATGCACTAAGGATGAACTACAGATGCACTAAGGATGAATTACAGATGAACTACAGATGCACTACAGATAAATTACAGATCAACTACAGATGAACTACGGATGAACTACGGATCAACTACAGATGAACTACAGATGAACTCCAGATGCACTAAGGATGAACTACAGCTGAACTACAGATGCACTAAGGATGAACTACAGATCAACTACAGATGCACTAAGGATGAACTACAGATGAACGATGAACTACAGATGAACTACAGATGCACTAAGGATGAACTACAGATGAACTACAGATGAACTACGGATGCACTACAGATGAACTAGAGATGCACTACAGATGAACTACAGATGCACTAAGGATGAACTACAGATCAACTACAGATGAACTACGGATGAACTACAGATGAATTACAGATCAACTACAGATGAACTACGGATGAACTACGGGTGAACTACAGATGAACTACAGATGAACTACGGATGAACTACAGATGAATTACAGATCAACTACAGATGAACTACGGATGAACTACAGATGAACTAAAGATGCACTACAGATGAACTACAGATGCACTAAGGATGAACTACAGATGAACTACAGATGAACTACAGATGCACTACAGATGAACTACGGATGCACTACAGATGAACTACAGATGAACTACGGATGAACTACAGATGAACTACAGATGAACTACAGATGCACTAAGGATGAACTACAGATGAACTACAGATGAACTACAGATGAACGATGAACTACAGATGAACTACAGATGCTCTACAGATGCACTAAGGATGAACTACAGATGCACTACAGATGAACTACAGATGCACTACAGATGAACTACAGATGCACTAAGGATGAACTACAGATGCACTACAGATGAACTACAGATGAACTACGGATGAACTACAGATGCACTACAGATGAACTACAGATGCACTAAGGATGAACTACAGATGAACTACAGATGAACTACAGATGAACTACGGATGAACTACAGATGAACTACAGATGAACTACAGATGCACTAAGGATGAACTACAGATGAACTACAGATGAACTACAGATGAACGATGAACTACAGATGAACTACAGATGCTCTACAGATGCACTAAGGATGAACTACAGATGCACTACAGATGAACTACAGATGCACTACAGATGAACTACAGATGCACTAAGGATGAACTACAGATGAACTACAGATGCACTACAGATGAACTACAGATGCACTAAGGATGAACTACAGATGAACTACAGATGCACTACAGATGAACTACAGATGAACTACAGATGCACTACAGATGAACTACGGATGCACTACAGATGAACTACAGATACACTAAGGATGAACTACAGATGAACTACAGATGCACTAAGGATGAACTACAGATGAACTACAGATGCACTAAGGCCGCATTGTGGAGATTCTTCTGCTTCTGAAGTGGAATGAGCTTGTAGATGTCTTGTTTTGCCTTGGCACTGAGATGATGTCTCGCTTTAACAAAGCTGTGCTGGAGAGCTTGATCAGATGGTTGCCTGGTTTGGCCCACTCACCGTTCAGCGCAAAAACAAAATCAAGAAAATTGCCCTATGAAAATGATCAGAAGGAAAGAGTATCTCTCTCTACAAGCAATCTTTGAAACTTCTGTCCTGACTCTGCCAGAGCGCCTCATCAAAGAGTTCTCCCACTGCACAGAGAATGCGAGCTACAGCCTTCAGAGAGACGTTATCGCAGTCAAGCACAAAAGCAACATATTTAAATGTTCTTTCTTACCAATCTGTTGCTTTGCTTTACAATTCCAGATAGTCGGGAATCTTTTTAACTAAGTACTTGTTTTCCTCTTTTAAATATATTGTATTCATTCTAACTGGGCAGATGCAATGTATTCTTGTCACTTTATCTGCACAAGCCCTTTATTGAGGTCATGCATTAATGTTATGGTGTGGCAATATGTTTTTGTGTTGAAATTGTGCAGATCAGCTGATTGTTGTCTTAATGTGTCTGGTTGTTGTGCCCAAGACAAATTTCCTTTCGAGGACAACAAAGTTTAACCAAACCAAATCTAATCAAATGTGTGATAAAAGTGTGAAAATACGAATACAAATAAATACAACTGGCAGTTGATGTGAATTCACCCTGGAGAGACAAAGAGACCACGAGAATGGACTGTTTAGCAAGCTTTATTCGTGAGTTATTTGGCGCTCAGACCCCGGCGGAAGACGTTGCAATCATGGGCACTCCATGATCTATTTGTATTAGATGTCTCCCCCCGGAGCCTGGAGACTGGTGGTGGTAGATGTGAAGAGAAGGTAGAGGATGAGGGGAATGTAGAGGAGGAGCTGGGGAGGTGGTGGGTCGCAGTACAGTTTGAGCGACCGAGCCATCAGCCTGAGGGCTTAAATGTGACCGCCTGGTGCTGATTGGGAGCAGGGAGGAGTCACTGGGAGCGTTGATTGGGGATGAGGAGCAGGTGCGAGGGCCATGGTGCAGACGCCCCCTGACCTTTCACCCTCCTTCTTTGGCCAGGAAAAACTGCATAACCTCTTTGGGATAAGCGCAGAAACCTGGGAGAGTCCATGGTGAAGTGAGGGATCTGACTCTCTCAGACGGACAGGCGGGCGCCGCTTGAGTGCGATGATGGCGCTGGGGAGAGGGGTCCTTCCATGGTGGCCTTGACGTAGATGGGTGGAGTTAGGTCTTCCAGGCTGAATTTACGCAGGCTTCATTTGTCCCAGTGTTTAATCCGATCTACAATATGCCCTTAATGCTTCAATAGCTCATATTGTTCTAGGAGCTGTACTTGAGGAACAACGAGCTGGAGAACCTTCCTCCAGACATATTCAGAAACACCCCTCTGCTCTCTCAGCTGGCCCTCAGCGGGAACAAACTAAAGACTCTGGATGGAAAGCTATTTGCACCGCTCAAAGGTAAGACCTCCACCAAACTACTGGAACTCTACTCCTTTCTAAAATTTACTTTTTGGAGTATATGAGTAGTAAGTTAGCTTGCTGCCAAACACATCATTAGCTCTTCCCTCACATATTCGGGTGTTAGGCTTTGGGCCCAGTTTCTCCTCTGGGAAAAGGGTTACTATACAAACCAGCAGGCAATCTCAGGATTTCAGTAAAAAGCTGATATTTCTGTTTGTGAAAATGTTGAAAGAAAACGTTTTGTTGCTATTCTATACTATGAATGAAACTTAAAGGGCCTTTATTCTGCAAAAACTGACTTTTGAGCCTTTTATTGGTGTTAATTGCATTTAACAACAATTCCCAAAGTTGATTTAGCTTAATGTTTTGTGTCATGTTGTCTATTAAGTTGTTTATTATGCTGTCTATTAAAGGTCCCATAACATGCAAAATCGACTTTTCAGAGCTTTTAACCTTCTTACATTGCTCTTTGTGCTTCATATATGTACCCAGTGTTTTTTTGATTGATTCCCGCAGTGTTTAGCTATAGTACAGACTATCTCCTTTCCTCGAATCTCCAAACTGACAGGCGGTGGGGCAAGACCGCGTCATAAGGGCAAGCAAGCGTCATTATCCCCCCTCACCCACCCTCCCCTCCCGTCTGCTGCCTCCCGCCCCCTTCCCCCCGGCTCCGCGCTGCGCTGGTCCGCGCCTCTTGTCTTCTAGTTTTTCTGCTTCGATTTACGACGAAACACGGCTCAAAGAGGCCCAAAACGTCATTAATGATATCGCACTCTTTACTATTATCACAATGGTGAAGGTTTATGTGGCAGTTGATGCAGCAGGAAAATAAACAGAGAGAAGTTCTATCCGATACTGAAAAACCAGGAAAAAAAGAGCGTGATGGACATAAGACTTTATATATATATATATATATATATATATATATATATAGATTGATTGATTGATTGATAGATAGAGATATAGATATATCTGTTCTGCGCACGCTGTAGAATAAACACCAGATTTATTTCGGCTCAAAGTAGTGTTGATCTGAAGTTCTATCGTTTCTCACTCAGTCGCGCGGCAGGAGCTGCGCAGCGCGGAGCAGACAGCTGTGGGGTTACGTCACGGGTGGGCGGGGCACACACGCGCTCTGAGACTACGTCACGGGTGGGCGGGGCACACACGCGCTCTGAGACTACGTCACGGGTGGGCGGGGCACACACGCGCTCTGAGACTACGTCACGGGTTGGGCGGGGGAGCCAGATCGCTCTTCACAAGGGTGGGGGCGAATATCAAACTAAGCCGTTTGCATTTCCGGGTTGGTGAGGGGGTCCAAGGTCTGGGTGATATTTCTTAAAGGCGGTATGGACGATTTTTTTGGCGATTTGAGAACGCAGGCGGAAGTGCACATGCGCACTCCCCCGTGTGGACTGATACAACACACACGTGCGTTTGTTTATTAGCGCAACGGAGCGCATCGCATCGCTCGTCTCCCGTAGATTTCTGTCCACTTCTGCGTCAGCTCGAACTGTCTTTCTCCGTCTTCATTTTGCCCCGTACACTGAGGGAACTATATTATGATAGATCCATGCGCTTAGGCACGCGGAAACGTGGGGACGAACCGCACGCGGCTGCAGGTGAGGTTAGGTGCGTTTTATGATTGATACGTGGTAGGACAAATGATTTATCCACGCCACGAGGAAATACGATAAAAATTTGCTGAAAAAAATCGTCCATACCACTTTTAACTATTATGTTAAAGGTGTTGCACAACCCTTATTATTATCAATTATACACTTAGGATAGACTACGAAACATGAAAAAAAGCATGTTATGGCACCTTTTAAGTTAAGTTATGTTCAACGTCTTCTAATGTAAAGTCATGTTTATCTACCTTCGGAGAACAAAGTAAGTTTAGTTACAGTGCAAACTCCGGCATATTTATGTTGAAGCAGCTGATTAAAATACACTGCCCTAATTCAAATAAATAAATACAATGCATTGGTAGATTTGATAAAAAAGGGATGGCTTTAAAAATGTTTTATTGCATTGACATAGATTTGGTTATTGAAAACACTTAAATGCAAATAAATGTGTTGCTGTTTTTAAATGCATTTGGAATTGAACTCAAACTGTTTTGGATAACACCCTTATCTTCTAACTTCTAATCTCTAACTTTTGATAATAATTGTGCTGCAACCCTCTGTTTCTTCTCTGCAGACATGAAGAAGTTCCACCTCCATGACAACCCGTGGCACTGTGACTGTAACATCCGCTCTCTGGTGCAGTATTTGGGCCAAAAGCAGAGCTCTCCCTCGCTCCGCTGCATGAGTCCTCAGCAACTCCACGGCAAAACCATCAGCAGTCTAACAGTGGAGCAGACCGTTTGTCCCGCGTGAAGAGAAATAACTACAAAGTATCAACATCAACCCTGACAAGAACGATTAAAATACTCTAAAATTGTAAAATATCTAAATATAAAATTGTTAAATATCTTGTACTAGCAGAATTGTCTGAACAAAAATAAAGATACCCAGATACTTAAACTTATCAATACTAAATCTCATCAAATGGACATAAAAAGGTTGCTCACATGTCTGGATTAATGTAAGACCACATAGCAGTCAAGAAACTCGTATTATTATGACATTTACTGCTTGCATATGTGGTGTATTATTACTTGTATATCTCTAGTGAAAGTGAAATTCAAAATGAATTAAATGAATATGTGATCATTTTATCTTTGATCTCTTTATCTCTTTCCTGAAAGTCTTGGTTATTGTGCAAACGATACAAACTAAATCACTTAAATTACGCAGAGTGGATAAATGACAGAGACCAGTTGAATGTGTATACAGCAAAGATAAACCTCAAGTAAAACAGACCATAAAGGATATTACATTTATTTACAAAGCAGAAGATTGTGAGTGAGCTGTCAAAACTTTATGGTAAATAAACACATTTGGTCTGAGAAAAGAACCTTTTAAATACATTATCTGAACCAAATTAACCTTATTGGACTAGAACGTAAAAGAGTCAATTCCAGGTGCTTAAAGCTGAAGTACAAAGTCATAATTTGTAAATTCAGTTGTTTGTCTTGTAAAAGCAAAAATGTATGAAAAAATCAGACCTGTATACCGCCGTGCTATATTATTATTAAATCTAATTATTTACCATCCAATACAAACTTGTCATAAAGAGCGATGTGAGTCACTGAGATACAAACAAACACTTATACAGCCTTTGTCTGAAAACTGAAAGAAAAGGTTTTTATTCCCGAATCATGCAAAAAGGTCAAACATTGGAGCTTTGTGCGCAGTGGTTAAACAGACAGTGACAGTCTGTGCGAGCACCAGCAGCAGAACAGTGTTAAACCACACAGTGCCCTTTCCCACACAGGCAGCAAACAGTTCAGCAGCTTGAATCCCTTCCACAGTTTGCTGAATATTTATCAAATGAAAGTACAGGCCAAGAATCTATCTATGCTGCGCAAACATTGTTGTATTGATTAGAAAGTGCAATTAGGTAGTTCAATCTGACGGGGATCACACTCCCAGCAGCAAATGGGTTTAAGAGTTTGGCACAGAAGTATAAATCACACTTTGAATGTCTAGACCGTGCAGTCGTCCAAAGTCCCTGGAGGTGGCACTTATTGAGCTGATAAAGTTGATGCATACAGCCAGAAACAGGCCTTCAATAGATGACCATGCTTTCTATATCCATACAAAATTGTTATTTTAATGAATTGGTTGTGCCGAGGTTTAGCGTTATGTTGCAAATTCCATGACATTAAAATACATTTCCGTTGGCTGAAGTTAAACGCCGCAGTAATACGCTTAGCTCCTAATCCACTTGCTGTTTAATCAAATCTTAGTCTTATTCTGGGGACGCTGAGATAGAAAATTAAAACTTGTCAAATATATTATTTTTTATTTGTTGGAGCTCATAGCCGAACTTACTCTGGGAATTGTGATAATGATAATAAATCAGTAGCGTTTTATACGTACTGCAGCGAAACCTCACAATACTCCCATTGTACTGTAATGAATGTAAAATAAATGCAACTCTTCCTCCCCAAATCGCAGTTTCTCTGATAATCTCGCTCTTGCCGTGCGGAGACTAATTCATCATGGGTCGGGCTGATTAATTCCAGTCGCGGCCTCCACGTGGTGATAAGAACGAGGTAGAGAGCGGGAGCGTTATCTGCTGCTGAGGCTCCAGGGGCCGTGACACACCAGCCCTCAGCACAGTGTCTACAGTGGAACAGATGGGACAAAACGGCTCTGTTCTTCAAAGCAATGTCCTTGAATGAGGTCCAGACGTCACATGCATTTTGCGAATTTGCCAAAGAGTAAAGGCTGTAAATGTTGGTGACATAAACATTTGATTGTAGAGGTGAATACTGTCATTGTGTCATTGGGAAAGGCACTTAAACCTGCTGTACACGTGCGATGTGTGTGAATCAGTGAGTGTTTCCTTGATGTAAAGTGAATATGAGCGAGGCAAACTTAATCAAACTTCGATTTGGAGAAGTTCACCATGTTTTTTCCATATTTCTCTCTTTTTCACACCTATGTAGGCTTTGTTGTCTTGTTTGTTAAGAGACTCAGACAAACAAAGTGCTTCTCGGCTTGTTGATCATGTCTAACAGATTAGATTTGTATAGAACCCAAAAAGCTCTTGGATAGAACTCTCATAAATGTTCTTTATGGTGCAGGGAAAGTGTATCATGTTCCAACCAAATGTTCCTAACCAAACCCAAATGAACTGTTCCTAAACATAATCCAAACTCTAACTTAACCCTAAGTATTACAGTATATTGTCAAAAATAAACAATTGCTAAGTACATTTTGAACGTAATACTGGGACTGTCTAGGAGAGCCAAGCTGTATTTGTCAGTATACGTACTAGTTAATATTAACAAGATCAGATTGACGCTAAATGTGTGGTTTATTCCCACACCTAAAAAGCACACAGAATTGTTTTTGTCCTCGTGTGCATATGGAGAAACTTCCCTTCACTAAAGCTCCAAACACTTCCCACGTTCCACACCTTCCCCCTGGAGATGAATAAAAGTAAATCTCATTCTGATTCAAAAGACAGATTCTGATTATTTCAAAGCATGAGAAAGTCTATTGCAAAGTGTCCACGTGTATTCAAAAGCCCCAAAATGAAGTAATACATGTATTTTGACCTGACTAATGAAAACCGGTCTTTATTACTGCCATTACTACATTTTTATCCCATTCATGCATGAGCTGTCTCCATCGGTCCTGCCTTTGCAAGCTGCTGTTACTGCCCCCTGTGGTGGAACGTAGACACCACTTAACCTGCCCCATGCTGGCCTGGCGTCTGTCCCTGTGTATTTATTTTTTCTTCACTCCAGGGGGTTGAGATGAGTTTTACAAAAAAAGAAAAAATGGAAATATGCTAGAAGGATGATACAATATACCTCTAACTAGAGCCAAATGAAAGGAACTCTGATAATCCAGTCTTGAATAACTCTTTGGGTATGTAGTGCTTGGTATGGATTAAAGATTCACATGGAGGTGCACTTGTTCTCCCAGAAACATCTAAAACACAGTGTTGAGATGTGGGAATTGATCTGCAACTGCTATTAAAGGTGCCATAACATGCTTTTTTCACGTTTTGTAGTCTATCCTAAGTGTATAATTGATAATAATAAGGGTTGTGCATCACCCTTAACATAATAGTTAAGAAATATCACCCAGACCTTGGACCCCCTCACCAACCCGGAAATGCAAACGACTTGGTTTGATATTCGCCCCCACCCTTGTGAAGAGCGATCTGGCTCCCCCGCCCAACCCGTGACGTAGTCTCAGCGAGAGCACGTGTCCCTCGCCCACCCGTGACGTAGTTATGGTGGCTGGATCGATGCTCGCTTGGGGCGTCGGGTGTAGACAAAGGATAAACGCTGACAAAGCTCTGCAACTTTTCGAGTTAGTTTATTACAGAGAAGGCAGTGTCAAATACAGGACAGCAGAAAACAGCGCCCGGGTCCGCTGATGATCAGAAAGACCCCGTCTCTGGGCGTACCTCGCCTTATATACTGAAACCGCACAAAGACCGATAAATAATATCTGACAGGTATGAGCCCATCCATGTACCAACGGTTTAGCCAATAAGAGAACAAGATGTAAAGAATATCCATATTTGGGTAGCACCAGGGGAAAGTTACAGAATGAGAACATACGTGTGTACAGATGTTTAGACCTATATTTCCTTCCTCGGCTTATCGCGTCGCCTGTTGCTTACTCCTAGCAATAAATTACAACAGGCCTCAATACTCCTACAGACTGTAGAATAGTTAAACAAACCGAGGGGGATACAGAGAACAGAATGTACAGCTCAGATACTTCATAGTCTCAGCGAGAGCGTGTGTCCCCCACAGCTGTGTGCTGTCAGCTCCGCGGTGTGCCGCCCCACGCGAGTGAGTGAGAAAGAGTCTACTTTGAGACTAAATAAATCTGGTGTTAATTCTGCAGCGTGCGCAGAACAGATATATCTATAGATCTATATATATATATATATAAAAGTCTTATGTCCATCGCGCTCTTATTTCCTGGTTTTTCGGTATCGGATAGAACTTCTCTCCGTTTATCTTCCCGGTTGCTGCATCAACTGCCACATAAACCTTCACCATTGTGATAACAGTAAGAGTGCGATATCATTAATGACGTTTTGGGCCTTTTTGAGCCATGTTTCGTCGTAAATCGAAGCAGAAAAACTCTGGTTCGCCTGGAGGAGCCAGCGCGGAGCCGGGGGGAAGGGGTGGGAGGCGGCAGGCAGGAGGGGGAGGGGGGTGGAGAGGGGGGAGGTGGGATGATGACGCGTGCCTGTGGTTATGACGCGGTCTTGCACCCACCCCCCGTCAGTTTGGAGATTCGAGGAAAGGAGATAGTCTGTACTAGAGCTAAAAACTGCGGGAATCAATCAAAAAAACACACTGGGTACATATAAGAAGCACAAATAGCAATGTAAGACGGTTAAAAGCTCTGAAAAGTCGATTTTGCATGTTATGGGACCTTTAAGAACTGGATGGTTAGTTTCATTTTGGCAATGAAAGATACAATACAATACGACTAAAATAGACAAAATTATATATATATATATATATATATATATATATATATATATATATATATATATATATATATATCTGACGAAATCTTGACTAAAACTAAACATGATTTCAGTCAAAGAGTAAGACTGGATCAAAGAGGAAATGCCCCGTCGAAATGAACGTAATCATTGACAAGCGTAAAGACACTGTCTTTACGCTTCTGTTGTTTTCTTCAGTTCCACTTAACAGGAGCAGATCTGGAGTCACAGAAGGTGAAGCGACACCTGAGTCAAAGCTCGCTGCTGCTGACTGAGCGCTCTGACACATCCATTTGGGTTCATCCACTGACGCTTCAACCGCACCGTCACTTCATTTCTAAAGAGAGCGACGACAAAAGAGGTGGAGCCAAGACGATTGCAGCCATGTTGATCTACAAGATGTGCTATTGCATCCAATGTGCATCAGTTACAGTCTCTTTAATCGCACTCACACACTGGCATTCAGTCAACTAAACTAGACTAAAACAAATTGCCTAAGCTGCTTTCATAAACCAATTCATCCAAATCAACAAGAGCAAGACTTGGTTTTATGTATTTGTCATAATATTGACACATAGTTGCATGATCCATCTTGCTTCACATGAACCAGTCAGAATGTGTCAGTTTGTTGCCCAGGGAGATGCTGTGGTTGCTGGGTAAGGATTGCACATGCACTCACCTGTCGTCAAAGGGACTGGACTTTTGGGGAGAGTAAAGCTTGTGCCGGTAGCAGGTAAGAGAATTACATTAACAGAATTGTTCCTTAATCATTTGTTGTCATTTTCATTTGTGTAATTTTATAATAATGGTGACATTTGTTATTTGTTTGTGGCATGGATCCAATTTGGAGCACTACGTGTTTCAGCTTCCTGTTATCCCGCTGTGTCCTAATGTATGATCATTCTGAAACTCATGGATTCTTCCTGCTTTTAATCAACAGTTTCAGCTCATTTATTGTCACGTGACATGTAAAATGCTCATTCATGGTGAGATGTAGTTTTCAGTTTGTGATGTGATGCATACCTCTGTGTTTGAATGTCAGGATGTCACTCACCACGATGAGAGCAGAGGGAGTGACAGTACTGTCGGTGACCTCTGATGGTAACCCCCCCCCCCCCCCGTCTGGGACTCTCCTCTGCTCTTTCAGATATCTGTCCCTGCCCCGGGGCTTACACAGTGTCCAGGAGCCTGCACAGCCTCAGGGCCCTTACCAGTCTGTGCTGGGGGTAAGACTATCACCACATCAATCAGTTACGACCTTTATCCTCTCAGTGTCATTACCAAACTATATGTCCAAAAACAATTGTAGTGAAGTCTCTGTTTTTCCTCTTTTTACAAAGAGAATGAAACATAAATGTAAGTGACCTGTTATTTAGATTGTTCCCACAGAAGCTGCAGAGACATTTTGCTGACTGTCCTCACAGTTCTGGAGCGTGGTTATCAGCTCGGTCACACAGAGCAAGTGCAGCTAAGGTAATACCAAGCCAAAATATTGTGAAACAATTTTTTTTTTGAGTATCTGCAGTGTCGCGGCGCGCAGCCGAAACTGCAATGTTATTTTTGTGCCGGCCGCGCGCCGCGGCTCCTGAAACTGCGGCGCTATTTGACCGCGTTTTAGCGCCGTTTTAGACCGCGCCGGGTTAGGGTTAGGGTTAGGGTTAGGGGTTAAGGTTAAGGTTGGGGTTGGGGTTGGGGTTAGGGTTGGGGTTAAGGTTAGGGTTAAGGTTAGGGTTAAGGTTAGTGTTAAGGTTAAGGTTGGGGTTGGGGTTAGGGTTGGGGTTAAGGTTAGGGTTGGGGTTAAGGTTAGGGTTGGGGTTAAGGTTAGGGTTGGGGTTAAGGTTAAGGTTAGGGTTAGCCATGAGGCTATAACGGGCTATAAGGGAAATGCCGCGGTCCCTGAAACTGCGCGGCCATTTGACCGCGCCGCGGCTCTCCAGCCACGGCCTTTTTTTTTCAGATTTTATTGTTACAAACACATCCCTCAGCTGATACTGCAGTTTAAAATCTACTGTTCTTTTTATTGTACTGTACTACTGGAATACTTATAAAGGCCTCATTATTACTTTATTTGATAAACTTACACTTGCTCATAATAATACTTAATGATTAAATTGAAGGTGCACTGCGTAACTTTTCTGGTGGCTGGCTGCGATTATTGTATGGGATTATGTTTTATTTAATTAGGACTATATTTAATGTAATTTCTTTGTGATGTGAATGCATTTTCCCCCCTTTGTGTCAAGCACTGAATTGCCTTGTGTATGAAATGTGCTCTACAAATAAACTTCCCTTGCCTGCTTAAAATGCCTCAAAAAAACATTAATGCTCCATTCTGTCCACAGACCTGACTTGTAACTTGTTAACACCTGCTTGTTTCCAAAGATAAACTAGATAGGTTTAATGCCGTATTGCCACATTTGTCTGAGAGAGCGCGAGAGAGAGAATTAGATAGATAGATAGATAAAGGTTAAATCTAAATATCTGAATGGTAAAAAATATTCTAGATTTTTTTTTAATCTTAAGCATTCAGTCAGCTTTTTTCATTAAATTATACTGGTTATAAATACATTTTACAAACCTCAATTGAAACAACTTGACTAGTTGACAACTAAAAATAGTTGTTGGACCAGTTAGATCAGGGGTGTCAAACTCATTTTGGGCCGAGGGCCGAATTCCGACGCTCGGGCTGGGTCACGGGCCGAACATAACGTGAAACATAAAAAAAAATATATATATATATAGTAAATAAATAGCTTTATATAGCCTACGCTGTTTTTGAAGTAATTACTGGATCGATTAAAAGAAATTACAAACACGTTTGTTCTCATAAACTGAAATGTATTTAGAAAAACAAGTGTAATTTCACCAACACTGTGCTTCAGTTTATGTGCATTACAACTTCAGAGTTGATCTACAGAGATAAACATTTAGTCTATTTTTAAATATTGTTAAATAGGTATTTGGAACTGAAAAATATTGTATTTGACTTTATAACAAAATAAACTTCTCAAGATTTAAAAAACCTTTTAAATGTATTAACTAACATTTCCACGTCTGTGTAATTATCCGTAGTTCTCTTTACACCTGAACTGACACACCACTAAATACAAACACACGTGGAGCGTTTAAGGAGGTTAAGTTATGAGCCACAGTGTTCCATCAAACCAAACTCTTTTCTCAAATTGTGGGCAAAATATTATGTATAAAATAAAGCAATAAACATATAAGAAATATATATCTTTTTTACAGCCTAGTAATAATTGTGGAGACTGTTGCGCAAATGTGCAGCAGGTGAAAGACTGAGTCCATATTCATACATCAGCAGGAACAGGAACATGGACTTTTGATGTGATTTATGATGTGAAATGTTCATATCACAGACATGTTTCTGCTCAAACTCAATATGAGCTATTTTCATAGTTTAAGTTGATCTTAGTGACAAATGATTCATGTAGTGACTCAAATGAGGTCATTGTATTTGTGTTCAGTCACATTAGTGTGGACACAGTCATGTTCATACTTTGTTAAACTCTGACCTGTGTTTTTACCTGTGGCTCCTGATCTGTTCAGGTTTGTAGAGGATGTTTTCCTCAGAGCATCATCACAAAAGTTAGTTTTCTTGTTGTTAGCTCCACTTTTAGCACAACTCTAAAATCCACAAGACAGTCTTCTTTCTTTCTTCCACATGTTTCCTAAAGCCACACGTCTCTGTCCTCGCTCAGACCTCTGCTCTGAGGTGCGTAAGTGCTGTAAAGTGCGCAAACGCGTGTCTTACTTCCCTCAGCACTTCTCCCTCCGCAGCACACACGGCAGTGAAGAGCCGCGCGGGGGAGGGGCGGCCACCAGCGGCCTTGTGGGACGTGTAGTTTTAACTACGGTTCTATGAACGAAAAAAAAAATAATATATACAGATATATATATATATATATATATATATATATATATATATATATATATATATATATATTTTATATTAATTCAAAAATGTTCGGCGGGCCGGATTAAAACGTTTGGCGGGCCAGATCCGGCCCGCGGCCCGGATGATTGACACCCCTGAGTTAGACCCACTTGATCAAATATCTACAAAGTGTCTCTAGCATGAAAGGCAGGAGCTATACTGACTAGGCTTTTGCATTTAAACAGCTCTTTTTGTGTACGTGTACCACCCGCGGGCAGCCGGATGTGCAGGCGAGTACTCTCAATAGTGTGTGCTTCTGCTGTGAAGTAAAGGACACAGACAGAGTTCATGTGTGTGTGAGTTTAATGCCACAGTGTAGAAGGTCAGCGCGGCGCTGAGAGGAAGTCCACGTGGAAATGAGCTCTCCCACAGACATACAGCATCTACTCCCACCCGGCCCCATTTACTGTCACCTGGGTCGGCCATGACAGTCGTCTACAAGCAGAAAGTAACTCCATCAGGGTTTTTTTGTTTGTTTTTCACATCCTTCAATTATTCGGACTATTCTTCCTTATACAAACTTCAATAGAACAGGCATTGGCTTTCATATATTAGTGTGCAAACACAGTTAACCACTAGAGAGTGATCTTCTAGAAATCAAATCACAATTTCTCCTATTTGTGTTTTTAAGTTAATGCACAGGTAAAGGGTAAAAGAAAAGGTTATGGTCAAATAAATTGTATTTCTGCAATAGTTTCTTTGTTTTGATGGATAAAACATTCAATACACATCCATTTATGATGTCTAATTTTGTAAGTAATTCATAGGGTTGTTCATCCTGTTGCAGTGCATCCAGAAAGCTTTCACTTTTCAACATTTGTTTGTGTTACAGCCTTATTCCCAAAAAAAATATGACATGTACTGTATTCATGCCATGACACTCAAAATTGAGGTCAGGTACATTGTCTTGCCACTGATCGTCCTTGAGATGCTTCTACAACCTGAATGGAGTCCACCAGTGGTAAATTCAGATGATTGGACATGATTTAGAAAAGCACACACTTGTCTATATGAGGTCCCACAGTTTACAGTGTCAGAGCATCAGCCAAACCATGTCCAAGGAGTTGTCTTCAGACCTCAGAGACTGGATGTGTCAAGGCACAGATCTGGAGAAGGGACAGAAACATATCTGCAGCATTCCTATGAGCACAGTGGACTCCATCATTCATAAATGAATAATAAGCTGTAATGTGGAAAAAGTGAATATTTCTGAATGCACTGTATGCAACATTTTCCCATTAAAACTATTTATTTGAAATTGTTCATCGCTATGGCATCAGTCCTAATTTCGTACCATTCTGAAACCCATAGATGAAATGAAGGTTCTAAGTTAAAGCTCAAATACACAACACACTCCTCGAGCTGGAGCCAATTCATAGAAAGCCTCAGAGTCACCTGCCAAAGGAGGAGAGTATTTTTGGCTTTGTTTGTGACGGGGGGCTTTGCAAAAAGCCCATGTTATTTGTGAAGCTGAAGTGGCCATTTTTCTTTTCCCGTTGTTGGCAGAGAACTTTTTAACGGTGCCAGATAATTTATAGCAGACACTGGTCTGGCAATGCATATGGATTATTAATAAGAACTTCACATTCATGTACGACTTGTTGCTTAGTAGATGACACATTGAAAAGTAATACTCACAGGCTAAGTTGAAACTTTGATTTTAAAATATTTTATTTAATAAACAATAAACAATCTAAATATAAATGAGCTGGTCACATACACAATAATAATCAAAAAATGTTTTTGGGCTGGAGATGATGTCCTTGTTAAGACATCATCTCCGTTCTCATTCAGAGAAATGTGAAAAAGGGTCTTGCACCATCAGCTGCTATTACAGGTGGTGAAAGGAATAAAATACAGTATTTAAATATAGTTTTCAACCACCAGATGTTTTCTGAAGTAATGACAGTTCAGGTTACTTGTTCCCAAGATATCCACTAGTGCCACTCAAATGCTCTTTGCACTAAACAGACTTTGTTAAATATAAAGTTATATTTGTTTTGTTCAGACTGAAGCTGATGGGGTCAAGTTAGTTTGAAAAAGCATGCTACAGTCTTCCTTTTGGTGATTCTAGGTCCTCCTTCCTCACATGATGGCAAGCCCACATTAATTCACAAAAAGCAAAAATAAATAACATTTTTAAATATGAATGAAGACATTTGGTCCATTTTTTTTTCTATAAAAGATTCATACTGCTTCCCAGTGTCAAAGGGGGATTGACAGTTCTGAATATTGGAAGACCTTTACCTTTACCGTAGAATAATAAATAACCCAATATTGCCGGTACAGTGCAAGATCAAAGACACTATTTGTGCAAAGAATGTGCTTCTAGAAAATCACCAGGGTCTCTTTCGGAATCTTTAGTTTTAGAAAAGTTAGTCACAATGAAATGACACCATGAAACAACAGTGAGGCCTTTCCTGCATGATTCTACTGAGGTCAGCCCTGGACACATGTGCGACGACCTCCTCAGCACATGGACAGTACAGAATAGTTCCTGATTAAACATGGAAAAGGTCTGGCATCATGTTTACAGCTTACCTCAGGTCTACATGTGAAGAACTAATGAGTGCAACTTAAAATAAAAAGGAAAACACTATACATTTAGCAATAAACATCCTGATGTATAGTAACACATGTGATAATGTGATAAACATTGGTAGTGTTTGTCCATGTCAGAGGGATAACCATCACTTAATGTAGATCATACCACACCATTTCCTACAAGTCATGAAAACCATGGCTCACTGACTGTTAACACACACGTCCACATGGGTTTGAGCTGCTGCTACAGTTATTACACCTTTATCTCTCTGTGTGTAGCGTGTGCAGACTCCTGCTCATAATACACATGAATATAGGCTAAATATCATTTCCAGAATTAAATTTTTATGCTATTCTATAATATCTTTAATCCAAAGGTCATATATTGCAGGGAACTGATTTAAATTGAGCTTTTAAAACTGTTCTTCTCAGGAAAAGGGTTGTGTTTTGTTTCATTTACACATATTGGGTATTATTCTGCTTGTCCAGCTACAAAGCATGTCCATCTAGCTGTGCAGGTGTCCAACTGAACCTTAATAATAAATACTCAACATTGTACCGTTAAGAAACCCTGACGTCACAGGTGATGCCATAACATATTTTCCATAATCATGTTTCTTCTACCTCTTCATTTGTTTGGTTTCTGGTCTGAACTGAATCATAACACCTGCTTAGAGCGTATTGTGTAAACAACAGACTGGTGTATGTGTGTCGACTGGGGTCAACCTCATCCAGAGCAATTTAAAGTTTGTAATGCACAATCCACTGGACGTGGGCATTACCTGCATCATCAACATCCACTTAGCTACAAGAGTTTGCTAAAGGGCAACTCATAATGCTACTGTAGAAGTGGGCGAGGCTAGTGTAGCTCTCTTTAATGACAGAGGAGGGCTGGATATGGTTTCTCCTGATTAAGGGTTCTTTATAAATTACAAATCTCCTGTTACAATTTAACCTTGCGTAAATGGGGCCAATTAAAGAATGCCTGTTTTTAAAGAATACACAAAAATGCACACATCACAAAGCCATTCATATCTATATAATATCTATGTTAATAAAAGCCCACAGACAGTGAGCTGTGTGTCGCGGTGGGAGCGGTGGTCCAGAGCTCCCTCCTTTTATCAGTTTATTCCCTCTGTACAGTGTGGTCCGTGCAGCCGGTCTCGCTAAAGCTACAGGAGGCGAGGCGTGGCAGGAGGGCGGGGCTTGTGCGGTTGGGCAGTGCTTCACCGAAACTGTGCCTGAGACAAACTGTGCAAACGCTACCGTGTGCTCTCCGGTGTGCTCTGCTACTGGCTCCAGAGTCAGAGTGAGTGGTACTAACCAGGCAGTGATGATCAGGTCTGGATACAGTCACCAGACCCATTACAAACAGTTCTTCAGTTACTATGTACAGCGGAGCAGCCAAGTGGGACCTCAGACCAGATCAGTGCTATGTTCTCAAGGTGGCCTCTACATTGAGACTACTGCAGTTTGATTGACTTGGAGGCATTGTCTCCCATTCGCTGATTGGTCAGTTGTTATGATGAGGTAACCAAGGCGTAGATCATACTGCAAGAATATAAGAACAAACAAAGGGGTGAATAAACAGTCATGGCCTTGTGATCCGTGTCTAAATGTGTCATGGTGTTTTCTCTGTGTAGAGTTTATTGTTTTCCACCTACATTGCTGATGTGAGTTCTAGTGTAATTGATTACTACATTAGCTCTGAGTACTTACGTTTGCTCCTCTCTACACTAGACCTTTTGTCTCCGTTATGGAGGATCTTTAGGACCATAACAATACAGATACATTCATTATGATGTATCAAGAAAATGTGTGGATACAAATAATACTAATGTTTAATCTATACTTGTTTACACATTTAATAACTCTTTCCCATGAAATCTTTTTCTGTCTTCATCGATACTTCACAGATTTGCTACAATCATCTGTTACTGTCTTTTTAGTGCACTCAAATGTTATAAGAAGCACTTTAAAACTGGTAAAATTTGAGAATGCTTTCAGTACATCACATGTTTTGCTATGTTTTCTAGTCTTCACTTCAAATTGATCATTCTGCATTTAAAGACTTACACCAAGGCCTAAACATCTAGGAACAATCTGTCCTTCCTGGCATGTTTAAAAAATCTTTAGCTGGGAAGAAAAAGAAGCACCAGTGAAAATGCAAAATAAAACAATCAAGCTGATGAGCACTTTTATGATCCATGTGAGGCAATGAGCATGTGCACAATGAGCAGCTAAAGCACAGATCGAGGAGAGACAGAATCCAGAGTCTCCTCCAGTGGAGACAGCTACGTGAACTTTAGAGCCACCATATTTGGACAGAACTGCTTCTTTGTCAAAGGAGAGACGCACTCTGGGACATTTTAAATTCAACCTTCAGGAATGGCTTTAAGAAAATCAGGTGTGTAGTCATTAGTGCTAGTGTAGTGATCTTGTATCTGTAGATAAATGTATGTATCTATTTATTAAAACAACATTGTTCGTTGTAAATTGTTGCTTTACCACTGCCATTGTAGATAATGACAGTCAGCCATGGAGTTCCACAAGGCTCAGTACTCAGGCCAATCCTGTTTCTATAATACACAGATTATGTTTGCATGCAATCAAATTTGATTATTATCTGATTTCTAGATCATTACAATTATGTTAATGATATGCAAACCATGATGTAACTAATTAGGTGAACCATAATCAGAAATAAATCAGATTACTCACATCAGAGTTTTACAATCTTATAACTCAAAAAAAGACACAGAGGAAACTTTGAATTCCAAAACCTGAATGAAAATGACTGAGGGAACCATTTCTGCTGGTAAAGACTTAAGGACAGTTACATATTGAAAAACAAATATATAAATCATTTTTACACACATAAACTAAACAATAACACACAATACATCACCATATGTTGTAGCTTAGGAATCTCAGGATATTTAAATTAATTGATCTTTAGAAAATATAAAAGTAGTGCTTTGGTCGTTATTTACATTGGCTCTATCACTCCACTCTTTAAAAGCCAACATTAATATTTGATTGCCAGGCCAGAGGAGAGCGCTCTCAGCATGAGCTCTGATCGTGTGAAGAACAGCAGGCAGCCAATCACAGCGGACTCAATCAATTTAGCCATCAATATTTAATTAGTGTCAATCATATAATTTGCTCAGTGCATTTCACCCCGATTAGCTTTCTTTACAGACTAAAAGGACAGTTGTATGTCAAAAGACGGCACCCAGAAGTGGGAAACAATATGATTCACTGCACTTTGCAAGTTTGACAAGCTTCTCAAAGCGTATGATAAGCCACTATTCATTCACTCTGCATATAGAGCTGTCACAATAATTACTATATCAACTTATCCTTCAGGAGATGACACATGGAACTATATATTTTAGGCTCAGTATTTATTGAGCGTTCATATTCTTTGCAATAGTGGGGAATTAGTTTTTGTAATATAAGATTTGAGCTGTAGAGGGTTGAATAAGTAATTTTAATGGCTAATTATTGTTTAATTTAACTATTTATTTGTTGCAGCTCATGCCTTTTCACAATTATGTACATTAAACAGAGTTTACTGGTATTAGCTTGTGTTATTAAATCATTGGCATAAAATGATTTAAATATTATTGTTTGTCATTATATTTTACATAACAATATATTGTGCATCAAAATGTATTATGGTGTCATGTAAATGTAAGTGTATATTATGTACAGCTGCCCTGGGGCTAACTGAAAGAAAGTGGCTGCCAACCTGTGCCTACAGCCAAACCACATCCACAGTAAGCTACTAATACAGGAGAGATGTCAGCACTAGCCTCTGGAAATGTTATGTGTTTAGTGTAATGTGGGAGGAAAATATAACATTTTAGTGTTACAATTAATGTGAGAAAGAAATAACACAAATTAACAATATTCATGATTATTAAGAACATAATCAAACAACACTGAAACATTTAATTTATCTCATTCTCCATAGTTCAACATACTTTATGAATTTCAAATTTCTAAATGACAGTCAGATAAAAAAGTAGTGTTCTTTGAGGTGTATTCAATGGACTAAAGATCAAAGTAAAAATATGTAATATCGCATAGAAAATGGTCCCAATTTGATTATATTGTGACCTGAATAATCAGAATGATCAACCAAACAATCTCTAGTTGCAATAAGCATTTATATTTAAAATAAATGTCTGAAGCTGTGAGGCCGCCTGCACTCAACAAACTCAATATAATGGGATGGTATAAAGATTTAGTTTGATGGCAGAGCATCGCAATGTCTCTCAGCCCTCCACATGTTGCTATGGCGACGGTGTCAAGAGGAGGAGCAGCGGCTGCGAGCGAAGACCTGCGACCGTTAGAAGGTAAATGAGTCTCCGACGACATAGTGTTACAGTTAATAAGCAGACATCACTGGCCTCTAATGAGACCCCTCCTGGAGGACCTCTGCTGCTGCTGCACACGCCACTAAAGGTTGTCAAGGGGAATTCAGTGCATTATGGGAAATTGTATCGCCAAAAATCATCTTTCTTTTGTTTGTTCATTGGTGGCTCGACGTTAACGGACAATTTGCATGACATAACGTGGTTACGCTTGGTGTGAGGAATCTGTTTGTAGAGTAGAGTCTATTAAGTCTGGTAACTTCAGTGCAAGGGCTGAACATTTTGTGCTGAGAATGCGATTAGGGCTGAGATTTATGTTTAAGGATTCTGTTCAAAGTTCACAATTTAAATGTGTCCAGGTGAATTGACTAAAAAAGACTGAAGTGACAATTTAGTGACAGAATCTCACGTACAGAAAACACGGGGTCAGCATATACAGAATTATACATAATACAGAATTATGCCGGTTACTTTGTTGTTCGTGGAGGAAATGATGGTACTTAAAAAAAATTGCAGTCTTTGCGATTTGCTAATTGCGATTTCAATTTGATTAATCTTGCAGCTCTATTCATAACTCACATTTTGTCAAAGCTGAAAATGTGAAGCACATGGAAGTATAAGACTCTTTGAAACTGCGTAGTTATTGGTTCTAGATGTCGGTCTGTCCTTGGTCTTTACCATTTTCAGAGCTTGTGTGGTGCTCGGTTTGAGTTCTTTTTGCAACACTACATTTTCGCATTGTCAGAAGAGCTTGAGTTTTCCCACAACAGATAAATGGTTACTGAGATATTATAAACATTTGAATGAGGCGCATACTTTGAACAAGAATAAAATCTCACTATCTTGGTGTATAAATTCGACTTCGTGGCAGTGCCTTGTGTCATACTTTTTAGTGGTTCCCCACATTTCCTGAATTTGAGGTTGAGGCAATCGAAAAATACAATTCAGTGAAAACATAGCACACATTTCACAGGGTGCCAAGCTGTGGTTTTGAACAGAAGGTTAGAAGGAGGAACCAGAAGTAAAACAGCCCATTCAACAGCTCAAAGACAGAGGGAAGAGGCAGTACTGGGGCTGTGGGGATCATGGGAGAAGATCGGCTGTATAAATGTGTTTACAGTTGAGGACAGTTCATCATATCACATTTTTATTCACCAAAAGAGCCACAATTTCCTTCTAAATGTACATAACCTTCTATACCTATTCACAAGCTCCTCATATTGATGTGGAGGAGCAGCAGCTCTAAAGGGCAGGGCAATATGGTGCTAGAAATCTGGTCAAATTGACATCATGGATCAGACATTTTTTATTTCTTGAATGCAGCTTTATGATAAATTAAGACACGTTTTTCACCCACTTCTCCTATTGGTCAGCCTCTGCCAGACTATGAATGAGTGACAGTGGGATTTAAGTATTTACAATGAAGCAAAATAAAGATCAGGCTCCCAAAAAACATGATATTTATTTTTTGTCATATCGCCCATGATTTGTACATCTACCGTACTCTAAATGTATTTTATTTTTGAAACGCAACCTTTTCAAAGAGTACATTTTTCAAGCCCATTTAAATCATACAGCATGAACGTTAACTCTTTGCAGTCATACTATGGCCAGAAAGTGCTTATAAGGCTGCAGTTCTAACGCAGCCCCGTCCTTATAGCAAAAATCAAGAGTCAGTGGCTGATTCGAGCTGATCATCTGCAGTGGTCAGGCTTCACTGAGCAACACAAAGGATGTGAAATTACCCTCAACCTGATCTTTTGTCAGTGCTCAGGAGGTCAGCGTTGGTGTGGGCGATTGTGGGAGCATGCAATGTCTGGGTTCGTGTAGATATCAGATACAGGAATTACAGCTGCATTGTCCGTGTGGAGAGATACGAGGAAACAAGGGTGTTGGTGGAAAGGATATTGAGGTCACAGAGGCAGGCGTGTAGGTTATGCTGTGTGCAAGGAGAATTGGAAAAAGGAGAATTGGAGGCAAAAGTTAAAATCGACAACACCAAAGAAGCAAGCTTTAGGTCTATTCACAGTCAGCCCATGAGCGCAGAGGCTTCAAAATATGCTGCAATCATGCTTGGGTGATGGTAAATTAAAGTACAGCAAGTTGTTTTGACAACATTTATGGTCCTTATTTTCCAAGATGGAAAGTAAAAAAGTAAAATACTGTGCTTAAAGCTAGCGTGATTTGTAAATTGAGTAGGTTCCCCATTAGCTGTACCCTGAAGTGTGTATTTTAATTTGTCAAACACGTTCCCATAGCTCTCACAAACACATTGTTAATATTCAAATGCACACATCTTCAGGTCCTTACATGGCTTATACAGCTGTTTGTTTTGAGGTGAAATTGGGGTGGACCACCCAACTGCGGCCAATAAAGCGCTGCTTACAGCTCCTACAGTGAAAACAGATTAATTAATAAATATAAGATGCAGACATTGTGCATTGGTTTCATTTTGTCACGGAGTGCGGCTTTTACAGTATACACTCTTTGGGGGAAAACACACACACATAATAGTAAAATGCAGGCATATGTACTTTCTACTCCACTACATTTTGGACGGAAAATTAAAAACTATGGCTTGAGGAGTTATTTTAGCATATGCATAAGGTTTTGAATTTAATAGTCTGTACATTGAGGAATTGAATTTATCTTTATCAAGATCACCGCAATTGTAATATTTTAAAGTACTTCAGTACTTTGACTTAAGTCGATTTTATACGTGATACTTTAATGTAAGTAATGTTTTTGTATCCTGTATCTGTACTTTTATTGAAGTAATTAAAAGAAGCACTTCTTAAAGCACCACTGCTCTTTCCACCCCTGGCCTGGCCCTTGGGCTGACAGTGAACATGCCATCGGGCTGCTTTGGGAGGAGTACCTCTCTGCTCTTCCTCCTGCGGCTGCTGTACTCTGTAAAACATTGAAAACACCACATCGATGTAAGCCACAGCGCAATGAGATGAAGGAAGCCAGATGGGTTCAGTTTGAGATGAAAGCACACAGCAACCAGAATCCTTACAGGACACTCCCAGAGACAAAACCACGTCCTTTATTTACTCACAAAAAGAAAAAAAAACAATGATGTTTTACTTATACTTTACATTTTTACCTCTTATCCTATGTACCTGGATCTAAAAGTAAAAAAAGAAGACATATTATGCAAAATCAGCACACAAATGTTTAACCATGTTGTAAAGTTTTTTTTTAATTTGATTTATGCATATAAATTGTCTTGCATTTGAAGCTTGAATGCACAGAGAATTTCTGTTTTACCTACCCCCTATCTCCACCCATGGCTCTGTACTTAAAGGCGTAATGGTCGTTTTTTCGCCGATTTGAGAACTCAAGCGGAAGTGCGCATGAGCACTCCCCCCGTGCTACACGTTTGTTTATTAGCGCGACGGATCGCATCGCATCTCTCATCTCCGTAGAGTTCGGTCTTCTTCTGAGACAGCTCGAACTGTCTTTCTCAGTCTTAATTTTGTCCCGTACACTGAGGGAACTATATTATGATAGATCAATGCGCTTAGACACAGGGAAACATGCTGCTCTCCTGGGGACGAGCCGCACGCGGCTGCAGGTGAGGTTAGGTGAGTTCTATGATTGATACGTGGCAGGAATAATCGGCAGTCCACGCCACGAGGAAATGAGACTCGATGATGAAATGAGATTTGGGCCAAAAAATCGTCCATTATGCCTTTAATCGTGAGTATTCAAACCTCTAGACTCCAGGTCAATACTGTACCATCAGATTAAAAAAATGTTGATGAGATGTTGATGAGAAACTTTTAGCTTTGCTCCTGTTTCTATTATTACGTATTTTAAAATCAATATTGATGATTACGAAGAACAAAACATAAAATCATGATCTGCGTATGTTAGTACCAGAAATAAAGCATAATATGTCTTCTTTAAATTTATAAAAATGGCAATGGATATGACTAGACTAGATATTGAATTGTGCCGCTGCACCATGCCAGGAGGGAGCGCTGTTGGGTCTTTGTTTTTTGATGGCAGTTTATGCACTTTAACTTGCACACATACAAAAATGAAACAATTGGCTGACCGTGAAAATAGCTTCATTAAAGAACGAATCTAATACGGACACAGAGGACGCAACATTGTTTAACTAAAACCAAGAGAACAAACAACGTAAAAAAATATGAGAATTGTACCTTTAAGTGTATCCATTGATAAGATCTATTAGAGGGATATATCCAGGTTCCACACACTGCAGCCCCCACATGACAGAGAAGAGTCCGGAGTAGTTAATAACAAGATGGTTATTCACAAAAAAATCATAAACATCCTCAAAAGTAACACGAGCAGTGCGTTGCCCAAAGGCACATTGCCGCATAGACGTCTGCTGACAAGTGGATCCTTCGGGCTTTGACTTTATGCTAGTGCTTGTCAATGAAGTAAAGAATCAAATTCTCGCAACATCACATGCATTAGCTCAAGAGTCTGCCCTAGCTAACCTACAGTGTGTCGCTGTTGGGCATGTGACTGTCTGAGAAATTGTTACTTTATTCAGAGAGTTGCACTAACTTCACCAGTGCTGAAAGGAAACAGTTTCATTTGGTATGAGACAGGACTGGCTGAGAATGCTATGTTTAAGTCCCACATGTGAATACGACAGGCTATTTCGACATGCAGTAGTCCCCAAAGCAAACAATACTGCAACTTCAAAAAACATATGCTGAAACACAAAATTGTGAGAATGCAAGACATATTTTGTCTCTCAAACCTAGAGAAAAAAGTATAAATGACGTTGGAAACAAGATTTGATTGATTAAAAATAAAAACACACAAGATTTTGTATTATCGATCAGCCACAATTCATGAAAACATTTAATTGTGTGTTTAAATTTTAGATAAAATAAAACAATCTCTGATATTAGTTTGTGCTGTGCATATGCTCCCTGAAGTTGCAGAGCCTGTCCCGCGCTCCGCTCCCTCCAGTGCTCACCAGTACAGGTAGTAGAAGAAGGACAGGACGAAGAAGGACAGCTTGCACCAGGCCTCCTTCAGGCAGAACTTGAGCGTGTCCCCGTTCATGACCGACGCCGGATCGTAGAGCAGCTCCTTGGTGTCGGTGGGCGAGTGAAAGTACCTACCACAGGGGGCAAAGACCACACAGCGGGTAGTTGACCCGTTCGCGAGCCCGAGGAAGAGGGGTGTGTGGGCGGGACGGGATGGGACGGGATGGGACGGGATGGGACGGGATGGGACGGGATGGGGACGGGATGGGAGGGAACGGGGAGGACAGCACGGAGGAAGATGACATGATGAGTTAAGAGGACACATCATGCAGCAGACGTGGGAGAGCCCAGAGAGAAAACCCAAATGACTGTTCACAGGAAACTGCGACGGGAAGAACTGCTGTCGCCAAAGGTGGACTATATACGATTTGCATTATCGAGTAGGGAGGTGTTACGATTATTGTGAGGAAAAACGAGTTACAATTACTGCGACATGACCGGACGACACTGAAATCGTTCATTTTGTGTCATTCACGTTTTCTGACACGTCACATTTCCTCAAGTTTGTGACCAGCTTTACGAAATCGACGAAGTTAATGAGGCAAAAACAGCCAGATTAAAAATATCCTATACATTTAGTTGTGTTTACAGTCAATAGATTAAAAAAGACTACATTTTGCTTCAAAAACTGTCTATTTTCTGTTTGAGTTCTTACGATTATTTTGTGACCTGAACAATCACAACTATTAATTAACCAAATAATCTACTATGGTGAAGGGGGGGACGCGGAGACAAGCAAGTGGCAGACCTACATAGTCCACCTTTAAATGTTCAGTGCATGATGGGAGAAATTCCATTGTTGCGACGCAAAATACAAGAACATCAGGAGAACTAAAAAAGACAAGTAAGTATAGCTTTATGGACAACTGAAAAGCAGATAGTCTTCAGTATTGTTCTGTGGATGTTGACAATTGTTCAAAGAAAGTCTGTTATACCTCTATAAGTCAGACAAAAATGTACTGTCAAGATGATTTGCAAATGTATAGGTTGAATTAGTTTGAAACAGAAACTGCGCTAAGTCTGTGAACAGTCATTCAAAGGTTTTCATGTTATCTTGAACTAATAATAAGATCAAGAATATCTGTTTATCATTTGAATCAATATTCAAATGTGACTTGCACAAACAGCTGTGGGGCCCCTTTGTCCATCCAACAATCTTGAATATTACATTATCTGCAGGAGATATAGGGGCCCACAGCGGATGCAGATGGACACTTTTCATAATAATGGATCACTATGAAGGATGCACCACTTACACCGAGACGGTCAACTTCACATGAAACACATCCTGCAAAAGGCGTCTTTTATTTTGTCCCAGTTTGACCCAAAAAAGGCGTGATTCCAGCATGTTTCAGTTACATCAGTGCAGCTATAAATATTGCACAGACGCTTTTAGTGGTTTTCTGGGGTGCATGCATTGTTTGAACGAAACATTGTGGTCAAGTTAATGTATTTTCATAAACAATGCACGCACACTCGTTACAAAAGGATCTGTACTTACTAACTTATATGTTATATCATTTTCTTTAAAGGCCCTGTGTCTGATTTGGAACCACACGTGAACAACTGAACATGGAACACATTATTACACTTTTAGTTTGAACACTCCCCAGCTCTTTTGTCTGGGTTTGTCCTCGGCAGTTGTTTCCGTTTGGCTCTCCGCCACAAGCTTCACCACTTATGCGTTCTGCACACAAGAGGATTTTTTTGCCTGATTTTAAGCCTGATTTTTGGCCCGAGCGGCTTTTTTATAAGTGATTATTTGTGGTGGCGCTCCTCATGTCTGTGGGGCCAATGCGATTCTGTAAAAACTGTTTTTCAGGTCGCAGCTCGCAAACCTCAAATTGTGAGACTTTACCGCAGCCAATCCGAGCAGCCGGTGCGAGGCTTTGTTGCCTAGTAACAACGCTTAAACTTTATAAATTGATTTCATGCAAACTTTTTCATTATTAATCAGCCTGAATACAGCGCTCTCCTGTGTCTTAGCAGGGTTTAATCCGTACACATTTCCTCTTTTCCCTGCTCTAAACACACAGTATCTTTGTGCATTACTTTCCATTACAGCCCAGTCAAATAGACACAGACACTTCACTCTCTTCTACATTTTCCCCAAAATCGGCAGGTGTGTGGTTCATGTGAGCGTGAGACAATAATCGTAGCAAAACGTCCTCATGTCTGGTCTGAAAACTTTGTGTCACATTTTAAAATCAGACGGTTTTAAAATCTTCCAGTGTGCAGTCGGCTCAAGTCCAATTACAGGTGGTTCTGATCCAGCAAAATGCTTTTCAAAATATGTAATTAATATCACTGAGTCTTGTTTTTCTCAAATCACTGCTTTTCATTGCTTGGTGTGAAAGGCATTTTCCTGACCATGAAGAATAAGAAGTCAGGTACAGGATCTATAACTTATCACACTGATCTACTGGTCAAATGGTAATAATGGTAATGTTTTTTTTTTTTTTTTTTTTTTTTTTTTTTGTTTATAAGAGTTCTTCTATTAAGAGTGTTTGTTTTTTATACTTCCTATAAGTTATCTGTCCTTTCCTTCTGTATCTACTGCGTTGTAACACCAACATTTCCCCATGTGTGGACAAAAAAGGCATAACTTATCTTTTTGTAATGGTAAAGACTGCCACATAAAAGAAAGATGTATTTGGCCTTAGTCTCTAGTTAACATATTCACATTGTGTTGTAACAATGGATACGACATGAACATAACAGTTAGTTTACATAGATTAACTCCACACGGCCCATGCATGTATGAAACATTCATGTCTGCATTTTCAACTTGACACAGCGTTTGGTCTCATGCATAATGAGTAATGACGAGGAGTTCAAAGGCACGCGGTAAATACTACGTCAAAAAGACGAGTAGATCATCAATCCCAGGATCATATCCAAGCATGAGGCACGGCGCACATATATGAGCTTATACTGTCGGCGTAACAACACCAGTGCCGCATCATCTTCCTGGGCTTTCCCTGCAGCTCACACTTTGCTCTGATCTGTGCAAAGCTAATCTGGTGTCAGAGCTGTTGCCATGGAAAAGACTCCTATCTTTCTAATTCTTCAGCGTCAGATGAAAGCGGTGTCACTCTCCTTATATTTCTGTCTTATACTTATTAGTCAAAAGAGTGAAGTACTGGTGCTAAATGTGTCACTTGCTATGTTAAATGTTAAAGTGATAAGTTAATAAATACTTCTTTATATCTTCGAATGTGTTGTCTGTATCAATGTTTTAACGTGATGATGTGATTGTTAGTGGTCAGAAAACCGTCCCGATGGTTTAAATTACGGTACTTCAATTTTATGTCACTGTATTTAGCTAATCTTCTGCTTTTAAATGTGAAAATGTGTTGGTAGAATTGGCTGTTTAACTGTCAGATTGCAGATTTGTTGACCTGCTTTATGGTTCATATCTCTGTAATTACCGGGCCAATTTTCGTGAAACAAAAACTGGCTCAAAGCTCAGTGTCTGAAATACGTTTTTTGACAATAGTCTCAGAATGTAGTGATTGTTGACAGTCAAAAATACTTTAAGACCTGAGCTTAACATTGACAGTTTGTGTAGCCAATCCCTAACAAATAATGATACAGTTTAACGATTTTTACATTTTTCATATTTCTTCCAAAAACAGAAGAGTGCCCATTTCCTCTTTTTCCACGTGATCACCACAGTTGTAATCTCACTCCCGGTCGAGCAGGAATTCCGTTGGTTTGAATGGAGAACGAGGGAAAAGTCTTGCTGCTAAAATATGCTATAAAGTGGATTGATTTGTGTAAAATATCCACTGTTCATGTGACCAACAAGTCAACAATGCACCAATAACCGAAAGATTATGTCGTATTACATTGGCGGGCTTCTGGAATACAGTGAATAACCCTGATGTATAACAAAATCTAGTGCCAGATACAATTCTATGTTGTTAAACTAGTTTTGTCCCTCACTGCTCCGTGTGGACTCGGTCTGTATGTGCTATTCTACTTGCTATAAATAATGCTTTTGGACCTATTAGAGATCCACAAACTTCTCTGTTATTTGTTTCTCCTTGCCTCACCTCTTGCCAATATTAGATTAGTGTCCTCTCGGTATCTCAGCCTCGCTTCTTCTTATCCTGTTCCATCTCTGTCTGACTCGCTCTCTCCTGACGTCCTCCACTCTATCAGCTGCTCGCTCGACCCTGTTGCTCGGCTCGTCTCATCTCTCAGCTGTGCAGGAAGCAGCATCTGTAGCCGCTGGGCTTCTGGCTCAGGCTCCACTAATGAGACAGCAAGAACACTTTTCCTCCATTCCTCTCCTCGTGTAAGTTTAAGCAGCTAAGCAGAAGAGTGGAGGGCATCGCACCAAGAGCTAAGAACAGAGGCACACTGGAACAAAGGCAGGGGCTTTATACACCTCACTTCAGGACTGTACCATCTGGAATTCTGCTTCGGTCTGAAAACGGTTCGTTAAGATGTTTAGAAAAGACGTTTGGCCGTCGCAATGTTTGACTGTACTGATTATGCTATGTCTTAAGTTTAAAGGTGGATTAACAGTAACATCATTGCCTTGCCAAGGATGTTCTCCATAGATACAGTCACGTAACCAGGCTTGGTTACAGATTTGATCCGTGGAGAGGCGATCCCACTCACAGTAAGAATGCATGGAGCAATAAGAACACCTACTGTAATGGGTTGAATGAAGGATCAGCAAGTTTAATGTAATACTGTGGGACATTAGACAAATAGGTAACAAGCCCACCAGAAAAGTTACATAGTGCACCTTTAAAGTGCTGGTACGGGATTTTTTGTTCATGTAAAATCTGTTTTGCTCCAGTACAGACATTTTGTAAAAGCAGCTTTTCAAGTGAATAAGCGACTGCTACAGAGCATTTAATTCTCTGCCAAACAGGAAGTGCACTATTAGCATGCTAGTTGTCGTTAGCCTCACCATGACAGCAAAATTCGCTCTGGCCTCAGAGAGTTATGGAAAGGGAATGATTAGGATGCACATGATAAATTGAAAGTGAAAAGAATATGGACTTCTGGAAAGAGTTAAGTTTAAAGTTTAATGCAGTAAAATCAGGTATAGCACCTTTAAGCATAATGTGTGATTTTTTGTTGGATGTTTTTCATTGGCCTGTTTTAGGTGTGGTCTATTTCAGGTCTGGATCTGGTTTTGGTCTCACATTTTAGACCTGGTTTGAAACTGTTCAGCTTTTACTTTAGCCCCAGCTCTATATTTACCTTTCATTTGTTATGTTTTAGTCAATTAAACCTTAATTAGAATGATATCCAATGATATATAAAATTAACACATAATTTAAGTATTTAATTTTGTATAGAGCTAATCTGTTTTTGCATGAATATTTCTTCCCACACCAGACTTCATAAAATACTGTTTGAATCGAGTCTGAATCTTCTATCTCTTTCTTCCTTCATTCAAGTTTCACTCCCAAAATGCAATGTTCAATTTCAACACGTTACTTCTTGTTTTTAATGTATTCTACACTCCACTTTGTCCTTTCTGATCTGTCCCTACCTCTTCCAGTAGTCTGTCTTACGTCTAGACGGACAGTATAGTTACCTCCATGTGTTGTAGAAGAGTAGAGGGATGTTGAGGCCCACCGTCAGCCACTCCTGAGCGCACAGGAACATGATGCAGAAGAGCCCATGGATGGAGTACTCCGGCAACACCAACTGCAGACACAACGTTCAGAGCAGTTTGGTAATCTGTAATAACTGTATTTTGTGACATGGTCTGGTGATGTATGTCCTTTAAAAGTTTGCAAACAAATACATTCTAACGTTTGGAATGGAAGTAAAAGTGAAGTGGAACATTACAATGGAGAGCGTAAAGCCTCAGAGGATCACAAATATAAAAAGGTAGTTTTGCTAAATTTAAACATAAATGTGACGAATATCACAGCCTGGTTCACAGTATGTGTCTATTTATTTGGAGATTATAATAGAAATGTTTGATTTTTTGCATTTCTGATAAAGGGAAAATAATGACATAACTGTTGAAACCAGTTTCTGATTTTATCTATAGATATATTACATAGTTTTGAGGCTAAAATAGACCAACAACATTTCTATCTTGGAAATTCAAACGCTCTGTTTATTTTTTGGCATAAGACTTAATCTTTGAAAATAAATTAAGATATTTCAAATGTTGCCTCCAGTTGCTTCATTTCAACATTCTGATTCAGATCCAATCCTCATTTTAGACATGAGTCATGTATTTATCATTTAGTCTTATAAGTCTTATAAAGCATCTTTCTCTTCACTCTCAAAAGGGTTTTTGTTGTGAAATACACACATTGGATTTTTGTGTTAAATGGCACTGATTAAAAGTGTCTTGTTTATGGACATGACGTCACTAATGAAAGCCATTTTTATTTTGTATAAATATTTAGATATTGTGATTCCTTTTTCTTTCTTTTTTGCGTTATTGCCCAGGCCTAGTAAACTGAACATTCTGTGCAAATAAAAACAACCACTCAAGTTGAATAATATGTCAACAGTTTCCACTCTAGGAAATGGAGACTTATATTGGTGCAGCCTTTAGTGGCCAAGCTCCATCACTCACAAAAAGAGGTATGTCTCTGAAAACAGGAGCGTCTGGAGCCAAAGCACAAGGATCCTGAAGCTGAACGATCCCATTGTCCCCCAAGGCAACGGCACAAGTCTCAGAAACAAACATTTGGGAAAGAGGCTTATTTCTGTGCAGCTTTACAACAGCAGCCAATCTGAGGAAGTAGAAAGAGCCTTAGGCAGGAGAGAAAGTTTATTTTGGCCATGGTTTTATTCTGAGCGCTCTTTTCCAAAACTTCTGTATGTTCTAAACGTCATTATTATGTATACATATATGCATACAAATTGATTGTGCTTCGCTTGTGCTGTTTTATTCTGTTTTGTGCTGTTAATATTTTCATTTGTGCTGGTGTATTAAAAAAAATGTGAATCATTATTTTGCAGTGGTGTGATTTCTTTTCTGGCCCATCAGCCTGAAAAACACACGACATAAGTGCAATGATCACAGATGCTATAAAAGCGTGTAGATGCTCCATTTGCAAGGCACAACAGTTCAACAATTGTCTTTTACTATTCAAACCAACATTTTTCAATTAAATATAAATCTTAGTGACGTCATCAGCCGAAAATAAAATTGCTAATATTTATAAAACTATAACAGCACAAACAAAACTGTTTACAGCCTAAAACAGCAAACAATTTAAACCATTTTGGGACATTTTGAAGCTTCCTTTGGAGCGTTTGAGTGACCTAAATTTGACCTATAAAGGAATCGTTAATATCCAAAATTAAAGCAGCACCAATGAAACTTTTTGCAGCACGAACAAAGCACAAACAGTTGACATAGTATTTTTTGTAGATGTGCGTTTGATGGAGGGCCAAAGAGGTGATTGGACCTAAGGCTGTGGCGTGAACATGAAAAGAACCGTGAGAAAGTGAGAAGAGAGCAGCAGGGTGAACGAGACAGGAGAGAGAGAGAGGAGTGCGTTCACATGACGACGGCGCAGGTAGATGCTTAAACTGATTTCATAGTATTTCAGTGGTGTTTGACAGTGGTGATGGTGAGCATATGTGTGAAGTAACAGCTGTGGCCATAAACACAGAAAAAGGAATAGAACAGGCTTTAGCGCCTCAGGTAAAATAAACGCTTTGGGGAAGGATCATATCAGGGGCTGTGCTTTTATTTAACATTCATCATCGATAAGCTCTACATGTATTAAACAAAACAACACATGTCTTATCTCCAGCCTATACCTCTTTTATACTTGATTAATGTAATTAGTTTAAATTAATTAATCAAAAACCTTGGTTGATTAAATCGATTATGTTTTTCACACAGTTCCATCCACTGTATATATTTACTTTAAGTACCGCACATTTACGATGATGTACATTTACTTAGGTAAAGGAGTTTCAGCTGTACTTTGACTTTTACCAGAATCAATTTGTAGACAAGTAATTGTACTTTTACTTGAGTACTGAATTTCAGTACTTTTGCCACCTCATTCAAGGTTCAAACATTTGGTCAGGACACGCAAAACAAACTCCTGTGTGAATTTGTTCTGTGAAATTATGATTTATTTCAAGACACACAAATACCTGAACACACATAGTTCCCCAACACAATGGCTGAAAATCAAGGGTATAGACCACACTGGAATGGTCAGCTCTCTGGTCTTCCCAAAAGAATATTTCAGGTTTAGAATGACAACAAAAATCTCAAAACTCAGCCGCTTGTGTCCTCCTGATATAGCGTGATAAGTGTTGGGCCATATCCATTCGACAGTTACCTCTATCTCCATGGATATTTTGTTCTTTTCTTTAATACATTCTGTAGTGGAAACTTAATTTTACTTCACAACTTTTGTACTTTCGACTCCATTACATTTTATAACAGGACTAAAAGGTTTTCTTTCCTCTTGAGAATACCTAAATGGTGGAGGGGTTATTTATAGCAGTTTCACAATTTGGGGTACCATCCCAAAAATGCAATTCAAAACTGGTACAAAAAGAAAATCGATTCAGTCATTTCTGTTGAACAAATATCAGCTATTAAACGCTTTAATAGTTCTCAATACCTGTCTACTCTAAAATACATTTAAAAACATGTACTTCAAAACATTTACCTAAGCAGATTTATTGATGTCATTCTTTTACTTTTACTTCAGTAACATTTGGCTCCAGTATCTGTACCTTTACTTAAGTAACAACATTGAGTACTTCTTTCACCACTGCTAATAGCACAAACTTGTACCCATGTTCACTAGTATTGCGTAGAAAGATTTCAGAATAAACTTTGCATATTTCACCATTCACTTAAGTATAATATAGTTGCTAATTACGTTAAACATACACAATTTGGTCAGTAGCCAGGCCTGAAAAAAAACTAAACACAAAAGTACTGCATGTGGAAACTGCTTTTCATGCAAATCCACCTGATTCTCCTAAAAGACTTTGTGCAAAGAATGGGCCTTGGCATTTCACGCTTAATATTCAAGGAGAAAGCCACTTTGGTCTCATGTAAATTTAAAAGGCCAACACATTACAATGCCATTCTGGATGCAAACATCACTATATATGTAGGCATAAAGAGAATGCATAATTCATACTTCCACATGGCTTTTATTAACGTAAAAACACATTTGCACTCAAAAGCTTGTAAACCGCAGTAGAGTACAAAACCACATTTGTTTTCACACGTAGTGCAAGCTAAAAAAAAACAATAATAGCACAAAGAAATATGGGCTTTAAATGACATGCACAGGCACAACTGCATGCATAAAGGATTAATGTGCTTTTTGTAACTGTTTGTAACAATACAACAATTTACAACAATAAAACTTTAGCGTTTCAAATTATTAACTGATTAATTGATAATTTCGTTGCTGTTGTTTTTTAATATATATCTTACTTACGGCTTTAAAGAGTGTAAAACCTGAACAATGTGTGTCAGTTCCAGAAAGAGATTCACCTGCACATTTGGATTCAACTCTTCCAAATACAATGATGATTATGTGAATAAATGCACCCCTTTGAATAAATGTATCATCATTTTTAAACTACTCCAGGCCACTGACACAACCTTGAATAAGTGGCTGCAATTTTGACAAAAATGAATATCATAATATATTTTTGGAGGATCCCTTTTTTCATCGAGGGACGCATTTTGTACCTTATACGGAGCAGAGGGCCACAAACAACCCGACAATGTTGAATTTTGTCGAATGATAAAGTAAATTTGCATGTGACATAGTTTTGATGAGCCGCCACACCTTTAATAAGATTTGAAACGTTAATATTAGGTTAATATGTCATCAAAATGCTTGAATTGTTCCAATTTTATAGTAAAAATACATTTTTTTTTTCTATTTTCTGTAGTTTGCACATTCCTCCCCTATAATATTAGTCAGACAATATTATGTAAATCCAACAGAAATGTGTTAAACGTATTAGTTGTAGTATCTGTGATGAGTGTGAAATATGTGAATTATTCAACCCACTACATCTCAAATCTTATCGTAGAAAAAAAATACCCATAAATATGAACCCCCAGATATATTGTTCCAGGTATACATTATGGAATTATTGTGACAGGCCTAATAGGGAAAAAATAAACTCAAACATTATTCAGAACATTGATTTTTTTACCAATAGTACATTTAACACTTTGCTCTTCAGAACTCATGCCATCTTATGAATGAGTGCGATATACTACGGGAGCAGAGACCCATCTGGCATGGGCTTGTTTTGCCCGGGGGATGCCCTTCAGTCCATCTGATCCAACTCACTGCGCCTCATTCAACGACCACCAATGACTCAAAGGCTGTATCACTGCTCAGCCATGGGACACTTGAAACAGCTGCAAATATGTTGGAATATGCTATCAACGGGAGAACGCAGTACATAGCAGTGTCTCTAGTTTGGATCCTCAACTACAGATCAATAAAGAACTTTTTTTTCCCCAGAAGAACAATTTAAGCAACTGGCTCAAAGCAAAGCAGTTAAAAAACAACAATAAATAGAACAAAAGTCTCAGTGCAGCACAACAGCAGGTCTGGGTCAGCAGATCAATGTGTCAGGACAGTCTGAGGTGGGGAACAGCCCTCAGGACAAAAGTGTGTCCTGCAGCAACGCAGTCAGCATCCAGGGACAACTCAAATGAAGATGTTTACAATATTATGGGAGTTGCATCCGATTATCAGCAGAGCTTACAGAAGGGCTGCATTTTGAAACATACGAAGTGGCAGTTGTTGTTTTCTTCTGTCATTTTAGGTGCGAGCGTGGCCACTGGCAGGCAACAAAATGTACATGACATGATGAAAGCGCCATCTGTTACTTGCAGTTCATGATAGGCATTTTCATGATTTTGTTTAACATGATAGAGCACCCCTGGTCACTGGATCTGTGTCACAAAAAAAGAAGGAAACATTTAAAGATAAACAGGCCACCTTTGAGTCCAGTGTTAAATGCAGCTTCACATCTATCACTAGAGCTCACGAGAATTATTATTTTAAGCAAACCTAAAATAGGCTTTAACATGTGGACTCTGGAGCAAAATGAGGACAACAAGGCCAGGTCTAAAACAAATCTAAAAAAATAAGTGGTGGAACATGGAGACATGCCTTCCACCACACATTAGATTAGAGACGGACTTTTCTTCAGTGAGTTTCAAGCTTGTATTTAATGGTTAATAGTTATGGTTATAATGTTTTAATAGTTGTCAATCTTAGGGGCACTGTTGAAAGTAAGGCTGGTGTAAAACAGTTTTCTTATTCCACTGACCCTGAAGGGAATTTGATCATTTAAACTTTCTGAAACTGTTACTGAAGGCCCCATTGTCTTTGACCCCAATCACAGTTGAGAAATTGTTTGAAAGGAACCTCAAATCTGGCAGGTTGACTGTTTATAACACCATTCCCCACGTTGTCTTTATTGCTTGTTCTTTCCAGTCCTTACCAGGCACCAAGCCTCAATGCCACAATGACTCATGAGGGTCCCAAAAGTTGAATTGTCAAACAACTGAGAGAATGTACATCAAAAATGCTGAAATGACCTTTTACTTTGACTTATTTCCTGTGCAACTGAGAAACGCAGTGAAAATGTTTCAGCAGTTTGATCAATAACATATCATCATCGATCATCATCGATCTATCTATATCTATCCATCAATTAGGGTTGTCACTCTTTAGCCGTTTGATAAATCTGTCAAAAATTAGTCAAAACCTGCATTTTAAATTTGGAGGGAAGAAGATAAGTATATATAGGGAATAAGGATGAACATGGGACCTTTTAAAGCGACTTCTTCCAATATTCCGTTCTTGTGATCAGTGTGCATGTTTGTATTGTGCGTGAGCCTGGAGGCAGAGCAGATGAAACCCACAGATGCACAGCCCTCTGCCAGATCTCCACATATGGTGCTGTCCATCTCCACTTCTCTGACAGAGGTCCAGCCTGGCTCCGGACCAGATCACAGTGTTTCAGCCAGTAGCTAATTACTGCCTCTGCTTTAATAATATGCCATTTTTCTTTGGCCAAAAACAATAGTAAATATTTCATGATTCATCTCCCACAGAGACTTGTATGTAGTTCCCTCAGCCACTGATGCAAACGTATTCATTAACAGTAAGTAAGCAGCGTGGGATTTCTAACCTTGATGAGGTGAAGTAATTCATGCACGTTGTAGACGATATGTGGGGAGGAAAAAAGGTTGGCACTTTAAAACAGTGTTCAATTATAGCATCTTAACAACTTTTTCAATTTACTTTCAATCATCATCATCATCATCATCATCATCATCATCAAACGTTTATCAAAAACTAAAGTGTACCAAGATAAAAGGCACAAAACTATTTAAAAAATGACTGTATTACCTCACATTTTACAAACTGCCTGGCCAAAAAATAAGTGCCTCCTATTGGCTTATTAGTGCATGGGCGATGATTTTTCAGCTGGCCACAAGTTATTTAACCCCAGCAACTTCATAAAAAAAAAGAAAAGGTCTCAGAAAGGTGTTAGTTTGTTTAAGATGGGTCATATCATTGGAATGCATCAAGCAGAGGAAACATCTAAGGAGAAGCAGAAATGACTAAAATAGGGTTAAAGGTGGTATGGACGATTTTTTTCAGCAAATTGTGTATCATATTTCCTCGTGGCGTGGATAAATCATTTGTCCTGCCACGTATCGATCATAAAACGCACCTACCGCTCACCTGCAGCCGCGTGCGGTTCCTCCTCACGTTTCCGCGTGCCTAAGCGCATTGATCTATCATAATATAGTTCCCTCAGTGTACGGGGCAAAATGAAGATGGAGAAAGACAGTTCGAGCTGACGCAGAAGTGGACAGAAATCTACGGGAGACGAGAGATGTGATGCGCTCCGTTGCGCTAATAAACAAACGCACGTGTGTGTTGTATCAGTCCACACGGGGGAGTGCGCATGCGCACTTCCACCTGAGTTCTCAAATCGCCGAAAAATCGTTCATACCGCCTTTAAGAACTGTCCAAGGCATTATTACAAACTGGATGGATAGTGGGGAACCATTGTGTTCCAGGAACAAATGTGGACGGAAATCAACCCTGAATGATCGTGATCACCAGAAAAACAACAGTAGAATCAGGGTATGTTTAAGAGTGAAAGTAAGAGCATTTTCACAAGCACAATCCAAAGGGAATTTAAGGGATTGGGACTGAACAGCTGTGTAGCCATAAGAAAACTGCTCATTAAGGCTAACCGGAAAAATAGAAAGCATAAAGATTGGACTCTGGAGGAATAGAAGAAGGTCACGTGGTCTGATTAGTCCAGATTGACCCTGTTCCAGAGTGATGGGCGCATCAGGGTAAGAAGAAAGGCAGGTGAAGTGAAGCACCCATCAATGTACTGAATGACCAAGATATTCAATTCAGTGTTCTCGCTGAGGGGTTTTGGCATGGCGGGTCGCCATGCTTCGGCTGGTCACTGCCATGCTCAAAAGATGCCGCCAGGTATTAAGATAACCGTGCAGTGGGAGTACTTTTCGCTCATAGTACTTTTTTTAGGTAAAATTTTTTAAGTACTTCCCGCGAGCTCCCGCACGGTTTGTCCCACCGCCATCCTTCAACCTCTGCCCAGCGAGATCGCTGCAATTAATGGATTTTCCCCCCTGATGGCACGGTCATATTCCAAGATGAAAATGCCAGGCTTCATTGGGCTCAAATTGTAGAAGAGGAGCATGAAACATAGAGTCCAGACCCCATTGAGAATCTTTGGGATGAGCTGGAGGAGGCTTTGGCAGTTGAAATAAGTCTTGTGACATTGCAGAAGTTTATCAAAACAATGCCACAGCACGCGTGCTGTAATCAAAGCTAAACGCCGTCCAACTAAATATTTAGTGTGTGATCTTTTTATACCTCCAAAGTTTGAATTCTGGTCTAAACCACAAGGCTTTATACAGGAGAACGACTGTAGACCTCTTGATTAAGATTCAGTTAGAAAAGACTGAATATTAAAATTCGATGAATTGCGCTTATCTAAGATAATGCACTATTTACATACATTTACATATTTACATTATACATTATACATTTATGATATATAATTTCTGAATTCATGTTCTTTGCTGTATAATGCACAGGAATATTAGGCACGTATTCTCCCTTATTAAGAGCCTTCTAACCCCTTGTTTGCTCAGCACAGTGGAGTCAGATAGCGCCGCTCTGCCTCTCATTGTTCTCCTGCAGCCTGTTTCCTTGGCTCGGCTCAGAGATGCTCACAGAGTATGACAGTCTAATGAGCGGTCTTCTCCACATCCCCCACACTGATGCTCCTTCACATTGATTAGATCTTGTCCTATATTCTGAGCGGGCAAACTGACTCATTCATGGGCAAACAGCTTTGAAGTCATGCTGCTGTATCACTGCAGCAGAAGACCTTTTATATTATTTTAGACATATTAGAAAACTGATCCTTCCAGGTGTTTAGAATACTGATACAAATGTTCTAGCGCGTTCATTTTAATGAGTCAGCAAAATAAAAACATGCATTTTGTAGACAGCACAGACAGGTGGTTGGTTTATATAACAGTCAATACCTAACTCCCAAGATGTTTGGTGTTTGATGAGATAAAAATAAAATGTATTTGTCAAACGAGTATCTTGTAATACTTGTGTGTTGACCTGTGGTTGTTTTCAGTTGCTACAACTGCCCTGTTTTCTCGTAGTTTGTGATGTTTGGTGGGTTCGGAATGCGAGGCTGTTCCAGTGTGAATTTACATATCAGAACTTAGAAAATCCGAGACTTCCGAGGACAACTGGAACGCAGCATTACTTCACCATTCTTAAAGGTACATGATGTTTTTTAGTGTCTCTGCCATCTCCTTGTCTAAATTTAGAGAGGTTATTGCTTTGCTTGAACAGTGGGATTAAACTTGTCTCTAACCAAAGAGATAAGCTAGTGGGACTCACAGGCCAAGTTACTGGACAGATCTTGGCGAAACCACTCGTATAAGATTGCATTATTGATACATTATACTGTGAAATTGAATAATGTAATTGTAAGAGGACTTATATTGGTGATAATAACTGGTTTAGAATCATTTCATTTGTAACTAATAATTTCATGTTTCCCCATCAATATATGCAGGATAATACACTGCAGCTTGTTTGGCGGATTTCCGTTTACAAAACTGGTTATGTAAGGGGATTAATCAACACAATTATTATCTATCTCACAGCATTTAATTGATAAGAGCCGCCTTCAGATGTAACCGCTGAGCAAACCTTTTCAAGTCAATGTTTTGACATAGGGAACAAAAGAGAGAGAAATGCAGTTTTTTTTCTCCACCCGGCATCTGCACATCATGTATACGTTTTTGATTACCTGCCAGATCTCTCACAAACCTTTCATAGTTACAGCCGCAAGACTTATTGTATTATTGATAAATGTACGCTCAACGTTTTTACAGCAAATCTAGAGCAATAGTGAAACAACTCACTAGTTTTCCAAGCACACAAATAGATCACAAAGCCTTAATCTCACATGTTTTCGCATTTCATATTCAGAAAATGTGTGATACAATGAGACAGATGTAAAAAGTTTGGAATGGACAAATACATATCTGCCCTGTACTATTATTAAACCTGAAAGAGGCTTTCCTGTCTGCCTCACACTTGTCTGCAGCATGTGTGTGTCTTTCAATTTCAATCAAACTGCAAACCGCTTCCATTTGGCAAACATCAACCCGGCGCGCAGACTCCCAATGACCTCTGCTTAACCAACCGCCACAGCTCCCCCCAAACATTGCACGGCGAATATGAGGTTATGGAAGGTACGGACGTGCATGAAAGAGAGGAGCGCCATGACGGAGTGACTCAGAGAAGCTTTGTACTCCAACTTCAAACGCATCACGGGAACCACAGGGAATCCAAAGCCTTTTCCCGGCCCACTCCTCCACTTCCGCATTGGTCAAATGAAAAGGCAGAGGCGGGCTTTACCTTGACATCACTGCACTTCTGCATGAAAGAAAAAGGAGTCCTTGACTGGAATGCAAATAGCTCTACATACAAATAGGGATGTCCTAACGCGACAATGTGTACTGCAAATATAGAAATGCATTAACAATGAGCGCGCACTACAGTCCTTTGTTCCTAGAAACTGTGGTCTTTTCCTTGTAGTGAATCCTGAATAAGCAGAGTATGCCGGGTTTGCATGGAGAAACACTTTGCTGTCTTATATATTTAGTTAATTTGATTAAATACCGAGCGTGTAATTTTGTTTGTAAGAATTATAAATAGCCTGTTTGTTCAGCACATTCCGGTTTTTGCAAATATTTAAATGCACAACATCAGCTTTAGAGTCAGCTCCTTTGTACACCTGCGTGTAGTTATCGGCCAGGTTAATTAAGAACCACATGCACAGGTCAGGAGAAATCTGCTCCCATTCGCCAGAATCTCCCTGTGAACAGAAGGATTTAGCTCGATACAGGAACCTATGACACCAACACAAATTACATCTCCCACATAAGGGAATCCATTCAAGATGCCAGCAACATAACTACCAGACCTATAGCAGGACACTACCACATTTGATCCAAAAACAGCTACAATTTTCCCTACTAAACAAAAACATATATTGTTGACTCAGTTGTCTCCAGAGGGAAATACGTCCTCTGTATTTGACCCATCCTTGTGGTCAGGAGCCTTTTGATCTGGAGCCAGGACGAACAGTTAATAGAAGGCGATTACTGTTGTGATTTTGTATTTTAGAAATTGAATGTAATTTGTACAGCAGAAAGGAGAAAGGATGGAGTGAGCTAGCTGCACATATGGGAATAACTGGACAGTTATATCTACATTTCTCTTAAAATGATGTAACTAGGGTGAAATATTTTTTGCAAGCACCACAGACATTGTCTGACCTCATCGCCACCACAGACATTGTCTGACCTCATCGCCACCACAGACATTGTTGATTCATTTCTCCCTGTGACCCTCAGAGGCGACTGTTGTTGTGATTTTGGGCCTTACAAAAATAAAATGATTTGATTTGATTTGATTTGTAAGAACCATGCCACGACGCCTCGATGTACCCAGACACAGGAAGAACATGCAAAGGCCACAAAAAAAGTCCCCGTCCCTGGAATTGGACCCAAGTAAGAGTTTTAGCCATCCATGGAGCTACTTCAATTTTAATCTTCTATAAACTTCTGTTTATGGTCTTTAGTAACTTTAGGTACCCTGCGACGAGCTGGCCCTGTCTAGGGTGTTTCCCGCCTCAGGCCCAAAGTCACTGGGATAGGCTCCAGTCATCTGTGACCCCTAACGGGAACAAGCGGTAATGCATTAATGAGTTGAGGTTGCAGTCATTACCAAGTCCATGTGTGTATCAGAGGAGCACAGCTGTGAACTGTCACCACGCGCTGGAGGAACTCTTAACCGGGCTGAGCTGTTGAATATGGATGTGGTCACTGATGAGGCGGTCAGAGCTTCAGGCTTGAATTCACATTAACAACTCATCGAGGCAATAGACTCTAGTGCAGCATTCTAATATGTGCGGTGGGTAAATGGGAAAAAAAACATGTTTACGACATAATAAAGTTAAATAAACTACAACAGCTAAAATGTACTGTTATTATTAAATATTATTCATATGCTTCACACAGTTCCAATAGTAATCAAACTAACTGCTTATTTTGGCTACACTGAAAAGAATGAATGTGATATATTTCCCAATTACACAGTGGCAATATTAGTTATGCATGCATCAAATATTTACAGTCCACTAATCCTCAGTTCAGTTCAGTTCATTGTTCAGTCTAAAAGGAAGCCACATGCTCACTTTTTAATTACATTTTTTAGGATGATTAGTAAGTCTGTCAATTCATTAACTACTCGGGGCTTTAGAGCTGTTACCGGTCCCAAAATATAACAGTGAGCACCTGTATAACAAACACTGTTAGCCCTGAACACGTGCAATACTGATTTAACCATGTGCAATACCGTCATATTAATGTGCAATACTGAATTAACCATGTGAAATACCGTCATATGTGCAATACTGACTTAGCCATGTGCAATACCGTCATATTCATGTGCAATACTGACTTAACCATGTGCAATACCATCATATTCATGTGCAATACTGAATTAACCATGTGCAATACCGTCATATTCATGTGCAATACTGACTTAACCATGTGCAATACCGTCATATTCATGTGCAATACTGAATTAACCATGTGAAATACCGTCATATTCATGTGCAATACTGACTTAGCCATGTGCAATACCGTCATATTCATGTGCAATACTGACTTAACCATGTGCAATACCATCATATTCATGTGCAATACTGAATTAACCATGTGCAATACCGTCATATTCATGTGCAATACTGACTTAACCATGTGCAATACCGTCATATTCATGTGCAATACTGACTTAACCATGTGCAATACCGTCATATTCATGTGCAATACTGACTTAACTATGTGCAATACCGTCATATTCATGTGCAATACTGACTTAACCATGTGCAATACCGTCATATTCATGTGCAATACTGACTTAACCATGTGCAATACCGTCATATTCATGTGCAATACTGACTTAACCATGTGCAATACCGTCATATTCATGTGCAATACTGACTTAACCATGTGCAATACCGTCATATTCATGTGCAATACTGAATTAACCATGTGCAATACCGTCATATTCATGTGCAATACTGAATTAACCATGTGCAATACCGTCATATTCATGTGCAATACTGAATTAACCATGTGCAATACCGTCATATTCATGTGCATAGAACTGATGTAAATAAGAGTGTTTTATTTTGTTTACTTACTTACTATTAGTATTATTTAGTCTTATGCTAGCTTTACTTTACTTTATTTTATTGTATTTTATTATATTATTATTATCTTTTTCTTTTTATTTCATTTATCTATTTTATTTTATTTTCTTCTCCCTCCATTCCCTATTAAGATATGAGAGGAGTTTTGTGGATAATAGTTTTTTCTTTTGTTCATTAGAGTTCTTCTATTAAGAGTGTTATTTTTAAACTTCCTATAATCTGTCCTTCCCCCTGTATCTACTGCATTGTAACAATAACATTTCCCCGTGTGTGGACAATAAAGGATTATCTTATCTGATCTTATCTTAGTATCAAAACAATGAGCCACAAATATTGATGACAATTATTGAAAATGACAAAATACTAAAAAGCATTTTAAAAGCAGCTTGATTTGTGTTAGTATTTTTTTTATTTGTCATGCATTTTCCCATATTCTCCAAACCTTAAAGGGCAGAAGTGTTGATCAGAAGTCACAAAGTACATTTTTTGTAGGTTGAGAGAAATTAAGTAGTTGACATTGAGGCTGCGCTGAATATAGCCGAGGGGGAATGTGGCCTGACCCCCCGTTCATTACTGCTCAGGGACAGAGGAAGAGGAGTTCCAGACAAGCCCAAAAATACAGAATAGGGACTAATGAGTACTCAGGTTTGCCCGTTTCCCATGGCAACGAGCCAGCTCATCCTCCCTGGCCCGAGAGCGTATCTAATGAATAACACTGCATCTCCATATCTGTGGAATATGGATTACGGGGCAGGGATGGGCTATATATTAAGACGATCATTATCTCAATTTAAAATGCAAAATGTGCAACCTCAAAATGCAGCACAAAATGTCTTATTGTAAAGCTGCTGTCATTATGGTGCGGTACAATTACACCGACGACTGTTATAAGATTATGACCCCATGCAGTACTATGCCAGAGGCTGCAGTGTGGTATATGGAGAGGACAGAGAAACAATGGAAGAAAGCTAATTAGATATGATACAATCAAACTAGAAATTGTGTTATGCAATAGTATGTATTATATATTCAGAAACCTGGTTCAAACTAACTATATACGCATAAGCTAATACATGAGTTGATTGTCTGTGAAGAGCAGTCACGATAAGATCACTATAAGAAGAAACATTTACCTAATTATTGACACCACAGCCAAAAGTGAAAATCCTTAATTTTCTTTTATTCACAAAGGCTGATTGATCACCATTCCTCTAGCATTCGACCAGCTTTATTATGTGACAGCAACAACAAGAATTCAGGGTGATTTTTTTGGAGTGTAGATTGAACAGAAATGAACACATGCTGCTGTAAAATAATCACTATAACTAACTAAAAACATATATTTTTTAAGGTCTTAAAATGATATTGTGATTTAATAATCACATAATAATAATAATATATTATAATAATCAATTAACTAGAATCCACAAAACTTTGGTTTTAACGATAATAGTATAGAAGATGGTGACAAAAAGTAAACTTATGTTTCCCTCTCGCCTCAAAGAGAGTCCTGGATCTGCCTCCTCGTGGGTGGGACCGGGCCTTTCTGTGGGGACTGTTCCTCTGGGAGCTCTGATGCTTGACACACTGGTCACAGCTCAGAGTTTATTAGGTTGATAATAATCGCTGCTCTTAAGGATAATTTGTCTTAGCAGGAACATAATAGAGCAGGAACATAATAGAGATGTTGCTGGTGCAGTCTGAAGGGAACAGACTTCATCTCACCATTATTACATATTGATTTAGTCACTTTATGAGCCTTACTGAGGCTGGTCTCTGACAAATATTGACTGTATGGGAAGTCTTGAATTGGGTGTTTGTTGAGTGTATAGCTGCACTAACTCGACCCTCATAGACATTACGGTCAATGAAGAACTGCAGTTTGTTTAAGAGTGTGTTGGAGCTGTGTAGGACGGGACACTGTGTTCCCAGGGGCCCGTGTATGACTTGAGGGCCAAAGATGCATATGATCATCTGTTCAATGTCCTCAGCATCAACATAGATGTTATATGTCCTGAGAATTATAAACAGATGTCACACAGTTTACAGTGACAGCAGCTGCGGAAAATACCACAGTATGCGATATGTTACTAGTGCATCTGGCTCTGAAAGTTGTATCCTGTAACAATATTGTACTTTTTACAATCATATAATATAGTAACAAACAATATAACCGAATCTACTTGGCATTGACAATAACCTCAAAGCAGTATCCTCTCAGTAAACTATTTTCAGCCAAAGCCAACTGAAACACTTTAGTGCTTGATAAATGGGTAAAAGAACACCAATCATTACAGCAGATATTTGAGGAGGTGTTCAAACATGAGAGGAAAGTGTCTCATGTCTTACACTCCCAAAATGTGCTGCTCCAGTTAAAAGAAAAGGTGTGATATAATGTGATATTTCTGCACTTTTGAAATTAATTTGACAAACATTTCACATGAGATAATTAAACCTCTACTAACACATTAAAATACATTCAAAACATTTGTGTTGGATTTACATAATATTGTTTCAAGATTGTTATCAGGATACTCCATAAGTATTGAGAAATGCATTTTTCATTATGTTCATTGAACTGACAGTCCTTCCCTCTCAAATGAGAGATGTCTAATGACTAAAATATTAGGAGCCATAAGTTCAATGATTAAAACTGTATTTCCTCCCTCTGCTCTCTGTCACTGTCAGCCAATCACAGCCAATCCTTCCTTCTCAACCAATCACTGATCAATACCTTTTGTGCATACACCCCGCCCCTCTCTGTAAATGTCTTTTCTACTTGCAAAAACATCACAGCAAAACAGCAACAGGACTGAAAAGGGGTTAAACCTGGAATCAGAACGCACCTGCAATGAGGCATTGTTGGTATTCACTTGGTTTCCGTTTGGTTAAGTATATTTAGAACATAAATTATTATATATATATTTTTTTAAATCAATAAAAACTAAAAACAGGCATGTACATTGAAGCTGTACATTTGGTATCTATTGTACAAGACTGTGGTTCAAGAAGGAGTGGGTGGATTTCAACTTTATGTAGACCCACCCCCTTTTACTAAAAATACATAAATACTCATAACTAGAGCGTACATAACTTACTGGAGCATATAAAAATACTAGATATAAAAATAATACTGCAAAGCAACCCCCTCCTGTTGTGAGGTATAAATGTCCATCTAACACCACAGTTCAATGAAGAGAGAGACAGAAGTCGGGCTTACTTTCCGCAGCAGGTTGCAGATCCTCTCGATGTTCCTCAGCCTCTCCCTCTGGAATACAGACACATTTACATTTTACTTCTCAGATATTTGCAAAAAAAATAGCAATATTTAATTGAAAATCCAAGTCATTATAAGCGTCTCTCCTTGTTGGTCTTTCTATATTTTGCAGCTTACCTTGTAAAGCGATCTATTGAGTGACACTCTTATTCAAACTACTACTTTGTTTGGATATATAAGGAAAAGTTAACTCTATTTTGGAAAAAAAGGTGTCGACAGTTGATCCATTCAGCAAGGCCAAACCGGCAGGACAAAGGCTGAATAGTCGCCACGTTGAGAGCCAAGTATCAGGTAGAAGAAACTAGTTTAATTTGCATATGACAGGTTAGATTTATAGATTACATATTTCATTAAAACGTAGTGAACATTATTGTGTTTCAGATTTGACTTGACAAACTTTGCCTATTTCCCCTCAGTTTGACCGTTTTGGAGACGTTTATAATGTCACTTCCTGGTTTGACATGAGCAGCAGATGTGACTCATGCTGCTTTCACGTGGTCCTCGGAAACTCAGAAAAATATGTTTTGGAAGAAGATTTCTGGAACTTGGGTCAAAAGCTGCTGCCCGACTTCAATAATGATGTCAACTGCTGTGCGGAGATGGATGATAATCAGCTTGATATTTTAAATCGACTTAAACATTTTGGGCTCTTTGATGTTGACATTTCTACATCCAGGATTTTACTGTTAGTTGTCTTTTTATTTTTTTACCCGTATTTAACCCGGATAAGAAACTCATTGAGATTAAAACGATATTTTGCAAGAGTGTCCTGGCAAAGAGGCAGCAGCAAAAGCACAACAATAACTCACAACATTTCACATTCACAATCAAACAGTCAATCAAATGAGATCATCTCAAATAAAACACTTGCAGATTGAAAGAATTCAACGATTCCAGCTCATTTCATTCAAACTCTCTTTGGAGTTAATTCCAAGACTGCTGCGGCGAATATAGAAGACTTTTAACTCTGAGCGTGCTGGACACTGAGCAGGAGCAGGTCCTGAGAGTGCAGGAAGTAGCTGCTGCTGCTCCTCAATTCGATGAGCTGCAGGAGATAAGGAGGTTCAACCCAAGAATAGATTTATAAATTAAAAGATACTAGTGTTTCAATCTGCGATGGGCCAAGGAGGGCCAACCCACCCAGGCATTCAGAACGCAGTGATGAGTCAGAGACTTCAAGTTTGTTATAAAACCAGGAAAAACAGTGTCCAAAGCAAAGTATCAGTGGAAGTAAACATATATATCACATCACCAAAACCAACACTAGACACACAAATGGCAGTAGGGCTTCAAATGACAAACATGATTTTATACTAAAATAAAAACTTACTTTTAGTTCTAGTGAGATTTAGAAAGACAAAAAAATCATCAATTAAAACACCAAGGTATTAGCATTCATTTACCAGTTCAATTGAGTGACCTTCCTTTGTGGTAATTTTGAGTTAGTTTTTTTAGTTTAGCATTGCTTCTTGGAAACACCGTGTATTTGGTCTTGTCTGAGTTTAAAACTAGTTTCAGATTCTATAAGGTGCTCTGCAGTTTATTAAAAAGCATCTTGGAGCTTGGATGAAGCAAGTTCAGTTGAAGGTGCTGAGGTGTACAAGACTGTATCATCAGCATACAGGCGCAAGTTTGTATCTGTGTTTGTATCAAGGTACAGAGCAGATAGATAATAAAAAGAAGCGGCCCAAGAATTGAGCCTTGTGGGCTCCTGAGGAAACAAAAAAATATAGAGATTTTTGGTTCTGAAATGTTACACACTGTGTCTTGTCAGACAGGCATTTTGCAAAGCAGCCGACAGTGTGATGTTAGAGCCCAATGCTGTGCACTCTTTGTTGGTTTGGTCTACAGTGTTGAAGACTTTTGAGAGGTCAATGAAGAGGGCAGTACAATGATGCTTTTCATCTAGTGATTCTGATGTATCATCTACTATTTTAAGAGGTGTCTTTGTGGTGCTATGTTTCTTTCTGAAACCCGATTGTGAGGAGCTTAGAATATTATATGAAGTTGTTAAAGGACAAAGGACAAGGAGACAAGGAGATTGCATTTCAAATTTTAATGATTTACTGGAAGCGACATTTATTTGAACGCTCTGTAGAATCAAACGATGATGATGCAAAATGATGCAAAATGCTAATTTAAACATGAAAGCATCTCTGTCTTGTCTGTTGTATTACTTGTGTTTTCATTATCCTTGAAACTTGAGCTGAATGAATTATTTTCATTAAGGGACTTTATTATCTTCCAAAACTTTGAGGGATTGTTCAGATTCTCTGTAATATTTTTAAGGAAATACTCAGATTTAACTTTCCAAATCGATAGTGCAGGTATGACATAATTTTCTGAAAGCTTTTGCCCATGTTACATTCCTTTCATGTAGCTGGTATTAGCCGCATGTTTATCAAGAACTTCCATTTTGGAAATAATTCTATCCAGTTTCAACATCATCAACTTGGATCATCCTATGCCAATAAGTTCATATACATCATGACAAAAAGCTTGTTCTGAAAATTGCTTGACATTGCGTTTGTTACTGTATGTAGGTTGGTTTCTGGTATTTTGGTATTTCTTGAAGGAGCAATCACAATTCTCACTTATATCACTTGCAAACACAGCAGCAGTAGAATGGTTTAAGGGAGAATTTCTAAGAATCTAATTGTTTAGAGAGGATTTCTCTGGAGATTTGTGGTTTGGCCGAGTAGGATTATTTACAATTTGGGTCACAGTAAGATTTAAAATAATCAACGACTTTCATAATAACGACTTGCAACCAATTTGAATTTAGATCCCCAATTATTACAATTTAATTGTGATCTAAATAAGACAACGCTATCAGCAGACTTTTGCTTTAGGTGCTTCTAAATTTATAAACTAATGTCTCTGTGAATATGTGTGAGATTGTCATAAAACTCATCATTATTATAATCATTATACTGTGCATGTGGCCCAGTGACAGCTGTGTTTGTTGCTATGCACTAAATAGCAAGGTAAGCTTTTTGGGGGGCAACCTACTGTAGGCTACAATGTTTTTAACATAATTTCAACCAAATGTTCTCATGACATTTATTTTTTAAATAGTCTTGTTTTAGTCCTTCCTTAGTCCTGCTTTATAGTTTATCCATGTTTTTTTCTGGTAGATATGGTTTGTTTAGTCTTGATTTCTGTTGTTGAATTGAGTCACTGTGAGTTGTTTGTGGATCTAATTTAATTGGAGACCCTCTGCCCTATAGCAGGGTGGCTCTATAGGTTAGAGCAATATATTTGTGCAAAAAGACCTGACGCTACTGTTTAATTAAGATGAAATGTTAGCTAGCTAAAGTAAAAGTAGGATGTGTTCCAAATTATGTTTTACAACTTTTATCAACTTTTCTTCACAAACTGAAACGGATGTAAAACTATGATAAATATTGGGCACACACAGGGACTTTCCCACCAAACTAAGTACAGTTAGCGAAATATGCACTATAAATATTTGCCCATTGTACATGATTTAGGCTTATGAAAACAGACTATTGATCAAAATTCCCCACGAAGCAGCGAGACACAGAAGTTAAAAGAACATCAGCTCAACAACATCAACTACACAAAGTTTTAACCACCTCAGCTCTGCTCCATGCGTTGTTAGTGAAGTGTGATATAAATGTATGAGTGCCTGTGATGTGCGCGCGTGAAAGGTCTAAATCAGCAGTTGTTACAGTGCTGACGCCACCATCCAGCGTCCACCAAACCTTTTAACTTAGTCATGTTTTATTCACTCATTTCTCTGAAGGAGCGTGGAGTGGACTGGTTTCATGCTCTGGGTTCTTACACAACAGATCGATTTAAGAGAAATGAATTTGCCCAATTCTGTTTCAACTCATTACAGTTCATTAAATTAGGCCGACAACAACAGCAGAGCCATAAATATAAACTCCACTAAAGAAGAGCGGCATGTCACAATTACAATAAGATACATTTCAATTTATGATATGAGTGTGAACGTGTTCTTAAAGTTTTGCAGTCTACAAAGTTGCACAGTCCAAAGATTAAAATCAAATTAACTTGTGAAAAAATGTGGAAGTGATTATACTGTATTATAGATGTCACACTATAATTGTAAGTATTAAAGGTTGGGTCAAGTTAAACCTTAAAGGAATAATAGAGGATTTTTTGCCAATTTGAGAACTCAAGCGACTCAAACGATTAAAAATGCAGATTTCTGTCTCTTCTGAGCTCGAACACAGTCTTTCTCTGTCGTCATTTTTGTACTGTTCACTGAAGGAACTCACTTAAAACACACACCGGCATATGAACCATGCATGTGCAGCCAGGGAAACGTGCTGCTATCCTGGGAACGACACTGCAGGTGTGCAATAGGACGCAGGGAATGATTGACATGTGGAAGAACTACTCGACTGTCCATGCCACGAGGAAATGAGACTCAGATTGCTCGCCAAAAATCCTCTATTATTCCTTTAACTGTAATGTGCCTTCACACTTCGGTTTGATTTCATAAAGGTTGTCAGACTTTAAAAAAATAAAACATTCTTATGTGGTAACGTATAGATCTATTATGGTTGGCTAATGCAGCTACACCCTCAAACCACAGAGTCTCCCATGCTAATAATAAGATTAACTGCTGATGAATGTACTCCAGTGAGTGAGTTTTTCAATCAAATCAATGGGGGGTTTCAGGTGTGGTCAGACATCAGCACACATCACTGACCCTGCACCAATAATCCATACACAATCTGCTCAATCTGATCATGATGCCTCTTTTGGGTGAGAATATTCATAACTTTGCAGCATGGTTTGTTTTGATACTAAGGAATGGGCTTGATACTTGACACCAAATTAAATAAAAACAAAAATTGCTCAGTTTTTTGGGGGGGAAAATAAAATGTAATTAAAAAAAAAGAAAAAAAAGAAAGTACTTTCTTCCTTTCCATGTTTTCACGAAAGGTCAAATATTGTAATGTTATTAGTATCAATACGTGCACAAATGAGTATCTAGTTTCAATACTAATTTTAGAAACAATTGGTATCAGATTTTTGACACTGCAGCACACGTATATTATTTTAACCTTTAAGATACATGGGTAAATGTGTATATACAGTAGTACAGTAGAACAACACTGATATCCAACACTTTATGACCTGATCCTCCATATTTCACCTCCATCCCTGTAGATCTTGGTTAACATAAGGTTAAAGTAAATGCATCCCCCACCGTGTCAGCGTGAGAGAGTGAATACCTCACACTCCCCTTCACAGTCTCCTCATTAGCAGACAATTAGGCTGATGGCTCTTTGAAGCCCTCCTCGGCCTGATCCACTTGACAGGCATTACAAGAGGATAGGAGCTTTGCCCTGCCCTTCACCAGGAAACCCAGGCCAATTAAGAGCAAACTCCACGTCAACCAGAACATTCCGCCGTATGTTGTGTGTCCAGATGTTGTTGTCGTGCAGCAAAGTGTGCCTAAACGCTGTGAAGTACATGCCCTTGTGGAGAGCGACAGTGAGTGACGGAGGCAGGCGTGCAGTAGTGGGAGATGGAGTGATACGAGCAGAGATTTAAGTGGCATGAAGAGACTACTCAAGCAGTCAAAGTTCATTAGATTAGCGCAACCCAGCGCATCAATATTCATCACATCTGCATTTTTTAAATAGGGGTTTAATATGTCTAATGCGTTCTGATCGGGGATACTGGTGTTAACCTCTAAATATTGAAATGCTTTTTTTTTTAAATGACCACTTGAACTTTTTGAAAGCTTTTTGACCAGTCTGTTTGAAAAAAGTAACCTTTTCAATTCAAACTTGTAAAGTTTAAACTTGTCAATGTTTTAGAAAGATCTTGAGTTTTATCAGAACCACAAAACACAAACAAGTGTAGGGTTAGTGTTAAGATGAGTCTATTATTAAAAAACAATTATCATTGTGGCATCGAAATCAGTATATAACCTATAATTTAGTCTCGAAAAGGAGTTTAAAATGTAAATCAAGTCATTTGATTACAAAAACCTTGTATCATTATTTTATTGTCTCGATGATTAGTTTAATTTACATATTTAATACAAAATGTGGAAATTTGTGGAGTGCGGACTTTCCGCGCTGAGCTGTGGAGAGAGTTGTGTATTTTAAACTTACGAGTGTGACTGGGAAGCAGAGTTTTGTTGTGTGCACCGAGGATCGCTTCGCTTTTACGAAACAGAATGTCGATGATGATGGGCGAAGACACAGAGGCTTAAGTGAACGGCACACGGAGCTAGTGCTGCAAAATGACTTGTCCACAACAGCTGCAGTTACAGCTCAAAACAACACAAGGTAAACCAACACTGGCCTCACGTAACAACGTTATAAAAATAAGTTTATTATTTTAAGTGATTAAACACAAATTAATTCATAGCTACTGTAACTGTATATAAACACAGTCCGTTATTTTGTCTTTTATATATATTCTAACAGAACAGTTGGGACTGGTGAAGTGAAATGTTGCCGTTTTGGGGACAAACTTATGTGAAATTAAAAATAAAATGAGTTTTTCAAGCAGAAACTCATTATTTGTTATTTGTTTATTACTATAAACAATAAGGTTTATTTAAAAAAAAAATATTGAATATGCTATTAGAAATGTTTTACAGTATGTAAAAAAGATAATCGATTACTCGATTAAATTAAGAAAATATCTCGATTACTAAAATCGATAGCTGCAGCCCAAGGTGAGACATGAACTGCTCGAGCACAATGCCATTCAGAACAAAACCTGGAATGGATGGTAACTAAACCGGGTCTAGAACAGGCCTAAACCAAGTCTGCATCAGGACAAAACCAGGATCCGATCAGGACCCTCAGGACAAGTGTGAACACATCCATAAAGAGTCATTGAGGCGGTGATAATAGCATGTTATCCCGGCTCAGACAGACTCCAGTGTTACAGATGTTATTACTATAGGACACATTATGGACATGCATGAGTGTTCTGCTGGGGGGCGGTGTTCACACACACATTTGCATTATTTGTGCTCACCTACACTTCTTTATGTAACATTTACACTGGAAATACTTCATTCCAATTAGACGCACTATAGAAACCACACCAGCACATTCTCCAATACAATGATAAACCCAGAGCCCAGAAGGCGTAAAGTCTGTTTCCTAATGAGCCTTTGTATTCACACCAAAAGAAACGCTGGATATTACACACTACACTTGGTTTGTACGCATGGGTGGACTTCTCTACATAACATCTATCAACAACAACAATCAGGGGTCTTCCTTATATTAATGAGTGAAGAATGTTTATTGCCTTTCCATGTTCCCAAAAGCAAAATTCTGTACATAAAAAAGATGCACAATTGTATGCACAACTTACACACCACTCACTTACACAACACGTTAATGGGGCATACGAGTGAAATGTAACTGTAGGGGGCGAGTCATCATTTGTATACATTATCTTTTCCATAGTTCACAGGGCCATCAAAATCTATTGTGGGAAAATTAAGTAATGGTTAAAAAGATGATCCCACCTGTTCTTTATTATAAATTATTGCATGAAATGTTCTTAAATATTCGCTTCAGGCATTAACATGAAAAATATTAAATGAGATGAAATGTCTCATTTTCAAAGGGGTCCATTAATGTTTCATTCAGGACGCTTAATTTCATTTTTAAAAGTCACATTAAGAATGGGGCTCTATTAGACAGACTGAAAAGAAGATTTAACTTTAAAAAAATCAGTTTCAATGATTGTGAACAAATGAAAACACTGTGTGAGGCCTTTTTCAGAAAACTACTGTGAATATGTATTACAGTAAAACAAAAGCACCATAATAATGTTATCTGTCAATACCATCTTTTTAACGCACTATATTGTGTACACTAGAACATATACATTCAATAAATAGACCAAAAGGAATCACCCATGGTAACATTTTGAAAGGTCCTGCTCCAGTTCCTCTATATCCCGGGCAATCCTGGAGTTTAGTTCCACTCTCTGAGATTCATGATCCATTTCCTCTGCTCCCACTGTTCAGGGCAGCGCAGCAGACACTGAGAGAACACACACGAGTCAATCTTATCTGCTGTGAACCTAGTTCTAGGCCAGGAATATTTGTTTCCTCATGTTGATAGATCTCAATTTTAGATTCAATTTTATTTGTTGTGTTAAAAAGCACATGAAATTTGCTTTGTTCTTCCAAAGTCTGAATTCTGCTACAAACCCTGTGTTTCTGACAGAGAACTGGCTGTAGACCGTTCGATTAAAAAGACCAAAGCATATAAATTATTGCAGATCAAAAATGACTGAAACTCCACCTTGATTAAATTTGAATAATTACTCAGCTCTAACAAGGTCTCAATATAATTTATAAGATGTCAGGCTGTTTAACACATTATAGAAATCATACAACATTGCATCTGATCCAAATTAAACTAAACTATGGCATTTTTAGTAACAGGAAACCTTTTTTGCACAACACTAAATCATTTTGAATCATCTTCACAATAGCAGACAGCTAAGAGAATATTTGTGTGGCAGAATGAACCTTGTCTGACTCAATCTAAGTCAGTCTAAATCAGGGTGTCACAACATGAGAGAGAGGCAACAGAGACGACTCACTGGTGTCACGACAGAAGGACTGAGACACTGTATGTTGTGATTGTGTGACGAAAAGAGTTTTTAGAGCTAAAACACTGCATGGACTCTGGACGACACTGTTACAAGCAGACATATAAACTACAGTAATATTATGCTACACAAAGTCATCTAGAAACTGTGCTTCTGTGAACCCAAACTGGTCCAAAACACACTGGTCAGATTGTTTTACTATACAATTGTTTAGTCCATGCAGTCTGTAGTCTGTCTTTAGGCTGCTTTTCTTCTGTCTATTTTTATTTAGTAGTTGATAAAACATGCAGACAACTACAACGTAAATAGTATGTCAAAGTTGTTGTTCAGTGTTTTTTTCACCAGGAAAGTTACAGCTTAGACCTTTAAATAAATTGTACAAGACAATATTGATATTAAAACAGGATTGTTACAAAATTGTTCTAAATCCTGTCTAAATTTAAATACTTCAAACATGCATCCATCTTGTGAACGTGCTCTCCCCTCCACTGATCTGACCTGTAACTTGCATCAACTGGTTGTCTCCATAGAGATACAAATTTCCAATGAGAAACTACAGAACATTCCAGACAATAACTGTCCATACTGACTTATGTAGAACACTTTTAACGTGAGGACCTTTTAAAACAACAAAAATAAATAGAAAATCTGCAATGGCTGAAGCCATTGCTGGAGTCTCTCTCTCTCTCTCTCTCTCTCTCTCTCTCTCTCTCTCTCTCTCTCTCTCTCTCTCTCTCTCACTTGACTGGCTCTGTCCCAAAATTCTAAAGAATAAATTCTAAAGAATAAAGCCTAAAGAACCCCAATTCCCAAATTCATTTAAATGGGGAAAACTAATACTTTTGAAAATTTGACAATTCTGCAAAAAGTACAAGTTGTTCAAATGTCAAAAGTAATAGCACAAGTACTACTGCGAAAGCGATCGTAATGCGGTATAACATGTTGAAATCGGTTGAAGCGTTAAGGAGTTGAAACTGGCTCAATGGAAAATCATGGAAAATACAATAAAAAATACGTGAAATACAAGAACATATAGTGCCTGCGTGACATCTCGCAGACACTCAAATATACAATATCTATACATTCCAGCACATTTCAGACCATCCCTCGTATCTTCTTATTCCAGGCAATTTTCTCCAGTCGATTTTCCACCGCTCTTAAGTCAAAGTCACCTCCAAACTTCCATGCATTATTAAGAGCAGCTGAGAGGAGCCTAAAGGCCCAACGGACGAAAGGTTTACAGGAACTCCCTAAACTCACGGGGAGATTCTCCAGATATATTAAATTAAAATACAAACGTGCCTTGAAATCCAGTTGTTTTACAATCACAACTGTATATACTTCAGTGTTCAATTTACATGCAAGTACTCTGAACTGAAAATGATAAAATAAACAAGAGTCAAAAGAATTATTAGGATAATCTTATGTTCACTTCACACGACACTGAATTCAGGCTAATCCGCTTTACCAGCCTGTGAATGTGCATTGTAGAAATACAGTATTGCATCCTCAGCATTGGAAAAATAAATGACACATAAACGGACTGTGTGGTTCTAAAACTGCAGCATAGGGACCAATAGAAACTTAATCCTGCAAAAACGTAATTGTTTATTGTTTTGTAATTAAGCTTTCACTAAACATTTAAATCTACTTAGGATAGAGCAGAGCGATTAATCTAAGTTAAGATGAATTCATTCATTTCAAATTGATGGTGGAAATGATCATTTGAAATGAAATTGTCTCTGATAATTTGAAGTGGCTATGGACTTGTTTTTTAATCAACAGCCAATCATCTGTCAGTGAAAGCCTGTAGTTTATGTGGATAATATGTAGATATTATTATTGTTTTCGTGTGAAATGGCACTGATTAAAGTTAATGTGTGCATGAAATTAATAAAAAGCTATTTTTGCATGTTAAAACTCCACTTGTAACCAGGTACAAAAGCTCTGAGGTGAAAACATGCAGTAAATGGATTGGACAGAGGAGACGTACCGCGTGGAGAGGGTTTCCCTGATCGATGGGGACCTTGAAGTCGGCCTGAAGCTCATCAAAGGCTGTGATCTGAAAAAAAACACAGGAAATAAACATTAGTGTTGCAATTAGAATGTGATTAAATATAAATAAATGTGACTAAACTGCACCAGTGAACATAGATGCAGTAACACTGGACTGATTTTAAGGGAGCTGTCCATGGTACCAAAGGTGCAAATAACCAACTACTATGGCTGCATGATTACAGGACAATACTTACAATTTAAAACTAAATTATTTGAAACAATTTAGCATTTGCTCTCATAGTTAAAGGTGCAGTCTGACAGACTGTGGTCCACCACCTGTTTAGCTTCTTTGAAATATTATTGCTTTGTCTGGAATGTTCCAGAGTGAATTTATTGCTAAAAAAAACCTTGCGAAAGATGCATCCTTACTGTGAGCGGGCTTGCCTCACCACAGATATGACTTATAATGTGCTTGTTTATTGCCATATTGTGGAACATTCCAGGCAAAGTAGTAACATCTCCATGAAAAAAAGCAGGTAGCGTTATAGAAGAAGCACAGTTATCATCATACATTATTATTAGTGTCTTAAAATCCACTGTAGACTTGACAAATGACTTTGTGTTGGTTCTAAGGGTCAGAACAAGCACATAAATCATTCGGAGCATAATTTAATTGATAGATTTTCGATGACACCCTTTTTGTAATTGATTGGAGCACTATCTCAAATCATGATTAATGGATTTGATTAGTGGCCCAGCCCAAATACCGGCACTCTTGGACAGAGAGGGGCAGATATTGATTTTTAGAGCCAATACAGATATCCAGCATTTATCTTGCTGCTGTGGTCAATAACTAATATTTGCCAATGATGATATGATTTTAAATCTATATCAATGCCCACTAAGGTGTTTTAAGTTATGGTAAATGTCCTTACTAGATCTTTTGCCTCTTCAGAAAGACAAATCTGATCAATTGAGACAAACTAGGAATGACACATGGACATACAGAGACCGGGAAGTATAGAAAACAATTTAGATGAAGATACCAATAAACCCTCTGATATCACCAATACTGATTGTGGAACCGATGTATATTTCCCATTCGTCTCTACTCTTGGATTCACTATATTTGATTATACTGTTTTGAGGATTTCACATTTTCATGTCACACCTGATAATAAAGCAGAAATCATTATTAGGCAGAGTCCTACTTTTGAGCACTTCCAAGTGAGTCATGCTGATGTGTCTAATTGTGCGCTCACATCTGAATCCGAACAGACTGGATTGGTATCGTCTGAGTCTCCCACCCACTGCTGTACTGCGGGGTCACTTCCAGCCACAAATGCATCGAACATGGGGCAACAAACAACAGAAGGACACAAAACTGGGGAAATGACATTACAGCTATATGATAAACAACTGCAAAATGATTCTGCAACTACAAAAAATAAAATTGGCATAATACAAATGCAGAATAATGTATTAGGTACAGTGTGATGTATGACTCACAGGTTTGGGAATAAATGGTATGCGTATTAGCAGTAAGAGAAACTTAAGTATTTTGAAATTAATTTAAATTAAACTAAAATTAGGAATTTTCTTGGCAAAGGGCAAATGTGGTTTTCAAAAGTAATTATGTCCATTACGCCTTTGCATTGCACATTATAAGCTTGATAAGCCTAGTATTCATTATTAATTCAGCCCATATTCAGTGGTAGAAAGTTTATTCTGTAGCCACAGCTGCCCTGGAGTAGACTGACTCCAGGCTGCTAATCTGCACCATCTGCCCCTCAAATCACCAAATATCCAGCACCTTTTTCTCTTAAAATCCAGCCTGCGGATTGTTTCTTCATTTATCTCTGAAGTCAACCATCTGATAAAAGGGAACTATCAAGCTCCTGTCGTAGAAAAGGACTTAAGGGTAGTCATCTGGACGCTGTTTTGAAAATCAAAATGACTTTCATCTGAATTGTCACTCTGACCTTTTCTAAAATGGAAAACTCAAATGAGAGATTACAGCGACCTATCAAGCTCCTGGGCATGTGAAACATAAAAAGAAAGCTATAACTAATTTATTTTCAGTCAGTCCATATTCCCTAGCAGAGCAACTTCAACTGAAGCCAAAGTATGTCACTATACTGCCTTTAACATACGTATGCCCATCAAAGGGTTGTCAAAAGTATCAACAATCAGATACTAATCAATACTGAACGTAGCATCAAAACTAAATACTCATTTGAAATAGCATCAATACTTTACAAGATAAAATGTTACCTATTTACCAATTTTAAAATGTTTTTTTCAGAACTAGTATAAGACCACAATGTTCTATTACTTCTATTACCGTTCTATTACTAAGTGCTATTATTTTGTGTTGAAAATATCAGTGTATTGTCCAAAACCTTAAAATAGGATAGCTACGAAGATTAAATGATGAAGGTTTTGAGACATCCAGACATGTAATTATAATGAAAGAAGTTGGACTTACTTTGCTTTAAACCCTCCTGGGAGCGAAACTGTTGGCTGTTTAAATCACAGTAAGTCCAGCTGTATTTGATTCAACTTTTTTTCATTATAATAGCTTTTGTTATTTCATTGTTGCCTGAAAATCAGTTTAAAGAATCAAGTGTATTCCTTAGTTTATAACGTTAATAGCATGACAACACTAGCCTATTATGCATTCAGTCTCCAGAGGAAATGGGGCTATCACCTCTCCAAAAAACCCCACCAAATGTCCAATAATGCATTAAATTACCACTGTGTGCAAAGGTGTGAAGCGTCTTGCCTAAGGACACAATGTTTGTACGCAGTTGTATTTCCCTCTTGCAAGCCCTGACTGCAGAGTGGCTCCGGATGAGACACTATGGATATAAGGCAATCCCATATTTATGCATATCAGTTGCCTGGTTCGTGCCCGTGGGAGCCCAGTGCATCAGAATGATTGCCACGTTGTGTCATATGTGTGAATCCCGGGCGTTTGAACACGTTAACGGCTGAGTTGGGAATGGAGTTGCGAGCTGGCGGGGGTTCTGAGGCTGGCCCCCGCACTTGCAGTAGCTCTCCTCAGATGAGTATCCCCAGTGGTGGTCCTGGCTCATCGCCTCGCTGCTGTACAGTTCTCCCGTTGCTGCGGGCGATAGCGACGCATGCGGATCTAATGATGAGGCAGAGATCCATGCACAGGGAGAAGACGACCCTCCGCAGAGACAACACATCATGATGCACAAACCATCAGTTCTTGTGAATGAAGCTGAGGCCTTTTTGCAGAGAAGCTAACCACTTTAAGTCAAGGACACAGGGACTTTGGTGATATAGTTCAAATGCGGCTAAAATCAATAGGTGCTGCCTTCCTGGATTACCACCTAATGACAGCACAAACCAAGTATTTCTAGCTCTGAAGAAGGAGACAACCAGGATGACATAAATACGAGTGGAAAAAAAGAACCAACTCCGGGAGCGTTTTAGATTTTCCTCCGGGAACACTTACCCTCGTCAACCCATAGCGTCCACAGTAGGCAATGGTTTTCATCAAAAGGTCAAGGGATGGAATCGAACCCACACAAATTAAACTTGCCTGGGAAATTCAGAATTATATATGTCTGTATTTTTGTCTGTACGGATCAACATCAGCCTAATCCGTGCAAGTTCAGATGGGCGTGATTTCCAGGTGGATTAGCCAATCAGGGATATGCATTTTCGAAGGAAAAAAGAAAGGAACTGAAAGACATCACAGATTTTTGCAGAATTAATGTGCAAAGCATAAAACGGTGTTAATTTGAGGTGAGAGAAGTTTGATTTTTCTGCTCTAAATGATAGAAAACCAATTAGCGCATTCATTTCACATCACAGAACACACGCATCACAAAAATAAACAAATCTAATCGCACGGTACTTTTTGAGTTTGTTTTGAGGTGCAACTGGGATGGGATGACCGGATTCACTCTGCGTAAACAGCCACTGCATAAAAGACTGTTTCAACACAGAAGGCACCCGAATTCTGGCCTGCAATCGCCTGTGTTTCTTCATTTTACATCTGTGTCTCCTCTGAACAGAAATGGTGGATTAAGGTTTAATTTGCCGGCTGTTTACAGAAGTGGGCTCTCACCTTGGTCAAGTGAGACAAGCCAATTGAATGTTAATCAGGTGCTTAACAGTGTTGAGGGAGTTTCAGTCAGATTACAAATGGACTGAGATGGCCCAAAGCAGGTTTAACAAGTAAACAAAGGGATGTTAGTTTTAGGGGAAACTCCCCCCTACGGGCAGTGTTTAGTCAGCTCAAAGTAGTATAAAGAAAAGTTTCTCAAATCAGATACTTCGATTAAAAATTATTTTCGTCTGGAAGTCGAAATGTCACAACAGACATCTTTTGTAGGACTCTCTCTTTTTATTGAGCAAAAAACCCTTTGAGTTTTAAAATTTGTCCAGATGAAAGTTTTTTCTACGATAAATAATATGTGTTGCATTGTTTTGCAGTTTATGGATGTCAGCGATTAGTGTCAGAAACAGAAGGAAAAAAATTATAATAAGAAAAAGAATCTACATTATGCTGAACAACAATGTACAAACAATAGTTGGCCACAACAATTTGACATTTAAATGTAAGTATTGTTTCATAAAGTACTAAAAACTAGTGAACTTTTGAAAGTGGAGCTGGAAGTTTTAACTAGTATTAGTATTAGTATTGCCAAATTAAACAAACATATAAACCACAACATTTTGTCTACACTGTCTACAAACTTCAAAGTTATAATTTTTCTGATTTTGTTGACCTATTAAAATGAATGGGATAGAACTTTCAAATCCATCACGTGTGATACACTAGAGCCACAGCCAGGGACAAACAGAGACTACAGTGCTCTGATGAGAAGGTGATTGGCTGCAGTCTTCCATCTCTGCAGGACCTGCACGTCTCCAGCTCTGGGATGAGAAGGTTGGTTCACTGCTGACCCTTCTCACCCTGGACACGGACTATTTGAGCCACTCCCCTCAGGCAGGAGGCCACTCCCCTCAGGGAGGAGGCCACTCCCCTCAGGCAGGAGGCCACTCCCCTCAGGCAGGAGGCCACTCCCCTCAGGGAGGAGGCCACTCCCCTCAGGCAGGAGGCCACTCCCCTCAGGCAGGAGGCCACTCCCCTCAGGGAGGAGGCCACTCCCCTCTCTTCTTTCCCTCTGCCTTTGGACTCATGAACACTTCTTAAACACCTGTCACTTTAACTATAATTCAATCACTCACTGCACTGTTCACTTTCTGCACTACATTCTGTAAATTTAACTTTAAATGTTGTGTACTTCGTGAGCCTATTTTTATCTTAAAGTAAATTTAAATAGTTTTTCTTTAAAGCATGCCCTATTTGATTCTATATCTTCTTTGTAATATTGTCCATCATTGTATGTTGCACCGAATCACCAAAGCAAGTTCCTATGTTTGTGAATTTTGTTCAGTGACATGAACATGACATTCAGTGATTCTGATACCAGGCTGTTTGTAAGTCCAAACATGTCCCTTCTGGAAGGGTCTATATCCTGGCTTAATATCTGGAAATGCTGTCACCCTCTGCTCTTGACTGGTCGCCCTATTACACTGACATATGGGTCAAATGCAGAAGCCTGATTTGTCTTTGTGTACAATTATGTCTATACACAAATAAACAAGGAAAGAACATTATGACTTGGACTAAAACTAAAATTAATCTTGCTGTATGCCTTAACAGCTTTTTGTTGATCATCATGCTATTGTAAAAGCTTGATCGTCTGATCCCCGGCAGCATCTGTAGTAATCCATCTGCCTGCTCGTGTTTGTTAGAGCAGGCTGGCTGTGTCTGACTGAAAACACTGGCTGGTGCGTGTGGGCTGGTGCATACTTACTGCTGTTGACCTCTGAAAGGAACAGTAGAGCAGTGCATGGCCTGTGGCTCTGGTAATGGGTCTGATTCATCATCTCCAGACAGCACACATGACATGTGAGCCGTGTATGTGCAGACTTGATATTTGCAGAGACAAACACTGTTATGGAGCTTATACGGTGTAAGTGCAACCCATCTATAATCATGGCCTGAAGGTTTTCCTCAGGGAGAGGAAACATTACTCAAACTAAATGCAAAACAAAACCTCCAGCACGGCCCTGATGTGGCGTTCACCCCCGCACAATGGATGCTCTTCTGATAACACGGCAGTATTGGCTTATGAAGGCACAAATGTGACCTTTAGGTGCAAGTATAGTCCTCATACAAAGGTTACATCCAATTTTGTCAAATATTCTCAACTACATTGGACCAAAGAAACGTTAAAGCTTTTATATAATTTCAGTTACAGATACTCGAGGCAAAGTGTAGGAATGTCACCTCGAGCTTTCTTATGGAAATACCACTATTTCCATAAGGATGAACAAATCAAAGCAACATTTTTACTATGAAGAAAGACACAAAAAAAATGAAAATGTTGCCCATAAACTGGAATCCTGAACCCATGAATGACATCTGAACACCTGACGCTGTAAAATTTCAACATTTTGATCGAATGTTTTGGAAACAATCACCTCTCCCACTGAGCCATGGAGGCATTCACACGGAAATACAGCATTCAAATCACAGCAGAAATCACAAGCTGCCCGCTCGATTGTAAACACCACAAGGAATAACTGAATAAGTCACCCAAACATTTCAATTATTCATTCCAATCTTAAACTCGCTCAATGCAAGTCAATTTTCTGCTTGTCATCACTCACCACTCTCCGACATGCAATTTAGAAGCCAGCCAATCAGAACGCTCCCATTTTCATACATCTGATTGGAGGCATATACTACAGTCAGTATAAAGCAGGTTTTGAGGCCATTTTTACTGTGGCTGCCCAGTCGCTCACCTCCTGCATTAAAATTGCATCTGAGCTAAGAGGATATTATAAACGCCAATCCAGAAAACTCATAATGAAATGGGTTTGTTTTTGAATAGTATTTTCACCCCACAACTCAACTGATGTTACTCTCTTAAGATCACAAGTGAACTGTAATATTGTTGGTGGTTCACTACTTGCTTGTGTCCATGAAAATGATATTGTGTTGCTTGGAATGTTCCACAGTGTGGCATTAAATATATATATTTATTCAGATGTTTCTATTGCTTCTATTGTTCAAACACATTCTTACTGAAGTGGACATGCATCTTCACAGATATGACCTTTAACTTGGTCTGGTAGCATGATGTCGTGTTTAATGCCCAACAGTGGAACATTATCGACAAAGTAAATACATCTGGACTCTTCCCCAGACAAGTTACACAGTGCAACTTTGACGAAAAGAAAGCAGAGAGGGAGTGAGCCCAAATCAGACATTAATAATTAACGTTTTACCCAAACTTTATCCAAACTTTTGATGTTATTTGTTTTGCTTCTCTCCAGTAATGTCAATGTCCAAGCATGATGTGAACAAGGCAAATACATGAAATATCACAACACAACGATTCATCCAAAAGGCAGTAACTAATTAAAACCAAGCTATTCAAAGCCACTCAAATCAAGTATCATTTTCACAACACGGAATTTTGTCAAAAATATTTGTAGACTGTATCGAGTGTAGACTGAAACACAAACTGCAAAGCGAATACAAGATATATATATTTCAGACCACGTTAGTAGAAGTCACAGGGTTAGCAGCTTTTAAACAGAATAAGACTGGATATTTGGTTGCTTGCAGAGGAAATTATATTGGTTAAATAAATGCAATCTTGTTTCGATTAGATCAATTTAATAACTACTACTATTACTACTACTACTACTACTACTACCACTACTACTACTACTACTACTACTACTACTATTACTACTACTATTACTACTACTTCTTTAACAACAGATTTTTACTCATGTCATTTACTATTTCCTTTTATGTAACATCCATCCAAGCCTTGGAACGAACATGACATCTTGGTTTTGTAACTGCGTCCGCCAATTCAGCCGTTAGAAGTGGAGCATCCTAATCCAAACCAGACAATATGATAATGAAGGACATTGTTCCTCTTAGCAAAAGCCACCAGGCCCATCACCAGCCGTTCTCCTCTCTCCATTTGGGCATCTTGAACCCTTCTTTCTAGCGCACACTTCCCGGAGGTCACTCAATTTTGGACGCGGGCAAACTCTGTGTCGGACCCAATCTGCGCTCAACACCTTTGTACCAGAAATCTCCCGGCTGGAGCTTAACCCTTTTCCCCTCACACTTCAATCCAGTCGAATCTGTTCCGTGTGCAAGAAGCCCATATCTCAGAATTCTGTGTGTGCAGCTGTCAGGACTTAGCGAAATGGGATTAGCAGACCAAACAGAGCCTCCATAAACAGTAGCACAATCATAACATGAGCACAGAGGACAATGCCTGGTTCAAACGGGGAAAGAGAGCTGGACTGGAAGAGATGGCAAGACAATATGCCCCACGATTTAATCAATCTGAGTTGTGTTACTATGGAAACATTGATCTTCACTGAACTTGTTTCCTGCCCTAATGTGCCGAATCTGTTAGGAGTGCATTTGATTCAATACTGTGTGGGTTTATATGCAGTTATTGGTCATTAGTTGCTTCAAAACGCAAATCACAAGCCACTAAATTGGATTAGGTAAAGGATTTCGGTAAATGACTTAACTAAAAGTGCAGGTGGCTCAATATAACAACATTTTGATTATATATCATGAATGTTGTTTTGAAGATATGCAATTTTTTTTACGTTGCGTTCATAGTAAAAAATAAATTAAATAATAATAATAATTTTACAGCGTTTTCACATGTGTCTAATAAAACATGAATTATAATGTTTGACGACATATTTGAACACATTTCTGTTTGGTTGACATAAAGTAATATCGTCTCATTATCAAGATTTTAGTCAATATCGACCACCTCTAATTAGAAAAAATACATGTGTTTCAAGGGTATTTAGCTTTAAAAATACCTGTAATTGAATAAATGCAAGATAGATATTAACTTAACAGGTGGCAGAAAAGCACAAATGCACCTTTAGACATGATTACATTTATCTGGCCTAATCCTATTCACGTTTTTTTTTTTTTTTTTTTTTTAAGGAGTAATTTTCTGCAGGCATTTTCTTTGCAGCTGATCCTTGTTATCCGTCACAGAGTACATGGGAATGGTAGTGGATTCCAAACAGCTTTACACATTAGAAAATCAATACAAATCTACTTTGTTTATCCCCAGGAATCCTCAAGTCTTTTTGTGTTTGACAGTGATTCATTTTACCCCAAGACTTATTCGTTAATTACTAAAACCTGGCTGGCGAACACTCTGTCCTTAATGTGTTACTCTCAAGCTATCTCCTATAGAAACATGTTGTGTGAAATAGTGAAATTGTGCATGATGAAAATGAAATTACATGGCTGACTGTTTTCAATTTGGCACTTGCAAAAACAGCAGTGGATTATTTCTTTATGTAAAGGTCATAATTCTTGTATTAGACAAACAATTTGTTCCGGATGTCAGGTGCTTTTGCATAACAAACATGTGCATGTAACACCCTCTGATTCTGTAAGCAGAGTCAAGTCTGTAGCCCAACCTGAACTATAATGCTCATGATACACTGAACCTCGCTGCCCCCAATTTCAGCAATGTTTATATAATTATAAAAGCCAAGGGACCAGATTATCTGAAATATCTTTTAAATGGGGGAAGGATCTTCTGGAGAACAATGTTGTCATTACAATTGTGTCAAGTGCAAAATATAAACATGTTGAAGATCTTTTCAAATTGGTTCATATTGCTTACATTTAATTAGAGTATGTAATTAGTTAATCCTAACCAAGACTAATTCCAAGGCAGCATCTATATTAGTCAAACATATAAACATCAAAGCTATTTCTAAAATAATACTCACACATAAAATAGTGAATGGAGATGACGAGAAGGATAACTGGGCCTTGCACCTCTCTGAGAGAAGACAAACACGTATTAGCTCCACATCTTATGTGTCCAATTGTCTCAAACAGTGGGTCAATCTTATAACATATTTAGCCTTCCGAGCACCAGATTTAATCCAGGACTAGGACTATACCAAACCTAAACCAAGGCAAAACCAGGACCAGGCCTACACCATTTCTACATAGGATCCAAACCAGGAGAAACCCAGAGTAAATTGACTCTCAATTAAGTTAACTCTAGAGTCTAGAAGGAGAGAACCTGCACCACCAGAACATCCTTGTGTATTGCCAGCGGGACACGCACCACAGTTTTAGAACCAGTGTACTAAACCAAGACAAAAAGGAGAAAAACACACAGCAAATCCCAAAAGCCTTTAAGTTGTTTATTTTCATTTACATGTCAAAAAAAAAAATGAAATGCAATCATTTTTCAGCCTGTGCCACACAGAGAAGGTCCACCATTCGGGGACAATCTTCACTACAACTTCTCAAGGCCGTTCCCTTTGAAGAGAGGCAACAGCTGGTCTTTAAAGAGCAGTTTAAGTCAGGTTGTTGTGTTGTCACCTTCTGGCCCAGGTGTACACTGTGTCGTGAACAATAGTGAGCTCGTGCGGTCAGGATGATGGATGACGAGCCGCTGGGTTAATGAACACGTGGATCGATTCGGTGCTGGACAGTTATACTGCATTAGCCTCTGCTCGGCTATGCCACAAATCCCCTCTGACTGCTGGCCTCATTGAGTATACAATCAATGCTATCACATATGCATTTACACATCTGATGTCTTAGTATAGGGCACCTTGAACACTACACTTTCCGTGGAGTGTGGTGCAGAGGAGCTCGAACAGCACCTCTTCTCTACATGTGACAACTGTTGTCAAAAGCAAAAATACTAAAGTGGAGTCAATTCGTACACATGAAGACACAGGTGATATGCCAAAAAATTTATGCTTTCTTTGCCTTTCAGGGAGATCAGATGAGATCGGGCATTAGCATGATATGGTATAGTTCTGAGATTAGAATATTAAGTATGTATACAATCTGCAGTGGGAAACAATATAACGCTTCAAAAACAGTAGGCGTATAAACTCCTGTTGTGGTTGATTTTCTGATTGCCACTCTCAAGGGAATCCCAAATCATATTGAGACATTTATTTTGGCAATATCGTCCTCCTCTACATTTTAGACCATATTTGCGCCCTGTTTGAGACTAACCCTGAGAGCAAAATCAGAACATGTGCCTTTGAGAACAAACTGTGAGCTAAACAAAGCCACAACGCATTTTTCAGTGGGGGGCGCACTCTCACTGAATACCAAGATGTGTGAGTGCATTAATATAGCAGAGTAAATAGACTTCAAATAAAATGGCTTTACCACCTGGCGATCGAGAGGTTTCTCTGTGGGCGACTCCCAACCACATGGGAGCAGAATACAGAATGAGTTCATGAGGTTATAGACAGGAACAGAGGGAAACTAATTCATCTTTATTTCATAGCTGTATTTAAATATAAATAATCCAGATGAGGCCAGAGTGAACTAGCATTGGCCTTCACACAACTTTCCCACAAAGAAATGCTCCTTTATTATTTATGGATGTATCTCACTTTGATCTTACCATCGAAAGGTTGCTGCTGTCTACCTGCATTTTGCACATGCCTCCTGGCTACGTTTCATGTCATAAATCTGAATGCTGCAGTCGTCAGTGTGACTGACATGTGTTTATGATATGCTACGTCCCTGGATTGTGAAAATCGTCCTATAAAGAAGCCCTTGTGGAGCTATACTGCCATTCAATTATATTGAAATGAATATTCTATGAATGGTGAGACTTAGTGTGTTATTTAAGCCTTTTTTCCATATTTTAAAATTAATGCCACTGTTTCCCAACAGAGGGATTTGCCTGCCTTGCTGTAGCTGGTCCGTTTGTACATAAGTCATTGCAACAAAGGCAATTACCATTAAAAAAAACAACAATGCTGTAGAACAGCAGCAAGATGTATTGAAATAATCAAAATCACAAATTAAAAGGTTGCAATTAGCATTACTGTCGTATAATTGAACAGAGGTGGGACCAAGTCTTTGTTTTGCAGGTCTCATGAGTCTTCAGAAGAAGTCTCATGCTTTGAGTTTAAAATCCTTTCAAGTCTTTATACTGCATTCTAGAATTCAGGCCTTCTTTAAAACGTTCTGATCACAGATGAGGAGGGACATGTTCCAGTTTTTTACTGTTCTAATTGTTTTTTTGTTTTTTTTACATCAAGTCATCTAAAGTCACAGAACTCAAAGTCAAAACCAGAGTTATTATTCCAGACCAAGTCAAGTCCCAAGTCATTGTCTATTTTATAATTGCAACTATTTTTCTCCAAAACTAATCTGCCCTAAACTGTAGATATGTTTGATGAAGAATTGTATTATTGCATTGTAAAATTGAATCATGCAGTTTAATAAGCACAAACACACACAAATCTACTATGAAGTTGATACATGTATCTTCTTCATGACATATGCTTGCAAAACAACCCACATGTTCACTTAGCCGGCTCCAATGTGTGCAAATTACACAAAGCCCTGGGCCACAGCAGGGATTCACTGTGAGGTGTATGTGAGACATGTATATCACTATAACCTCACTTCCTGTATGTACGTAAGAATGATAACCAGTTCATTCCTTCGGGATACACAGTAAATGTCAGCTCTCTTTGCATTACCACTAAGATAAAATTAGAAAACTATTATACTCATTCCAACAAATTCAGCCTCAGTCAAGTTGCTATGCTCTCCACTAGCCTTGTTATTATCCAACATATACTGACCCCTTACATAAAAACAGTAAGACATTTTAACAATTAACAGGCTTCAAGTGGCACGGGATCCAGTCACGTTTTATGCTAAGACCTGAGCCCTGATCCAGATAGAGACACATTCAACATGCACAACACAGTGTAAGATTAACTACCAATTTGCCACTACAAAAGTCATGTCTGATAAATAAGAACAAAAGTGCCAAGTCTCCATTAATGACGCCGCCATCAATGACTTGACACAACAGACCAAACGTAAATAAATGGTAGTTTAAGTGTCCCATCGCCTTGGTTTCCCCAGCCTGTGTCCTGGTTGCCTTGATAAACAGCCGGCGTGCACCATGGCGAGGGTGACAGATGAGACAGCGTTGTGCTTGTTCCCTGTGAAGGATTATTCACATGACACCTTCACAAATGCCCTGTACTTGTTACATCTCCAAATGATGCAAAAACCTGACACACTGAGAAATACAGCTCTCTCCCATCCGTCTGCAGTCCACAGTCCAGCTCCACACTGCTATTGTTTACCGAATGGGCTCTGGACAGACTTTAGACAACGTATGAATCATTTTAGACACTGAATTTTTACATTGTTGCCTCAAATAGTATCCACATCTGTGAGAATATGTCAGGGATGTTAGAAGGAAATACAAATACTAAGCCCATGCTGTGGATTGCTGACAATTTCCTGTATAAAATATTCACAAAAAGGGATGTATACCAAATTCAGATTCTCATCAACTTGACATACACTTTCAATTTTCTTTGACTTTTAAATAATAGTGACATTAGGCTAAGATAAACGTTATATTCCTCATATTTGTGACCGCAGTGCAGCGCCAGGGGATGTTTACAGTTTGTGGAGAAAATGGAGCTGAAAGAACTCCACAAAACACAAGAAAAAAAATAAAACAGAGAAATCATACAAAAATATGCACAGAAAGACCACAATACTAATATCTTAAACTCTATTTTGATACCAAGGAAAAGTCTTTGTACTCAATACAAATTACGATACCACAATGATAATAAAAACCCTCTTTTTTTAATCATTTTTTCTTACACAATGCAACGTAATTTTCAACTCAAAATAATAGTATTCCATTTAATCTTACACTAGTTCCGATAAAGCTCAAGATAATTCAAAAACTGTTCAGGAAAAGTCCAGTTTTGTCCTGTTTGTGATTTCTTTTTCAGAATTAATACTTTAAATGAGCACCTAATTTTTTATAATTGTTTTCGTAACGATTAGTATCTTGTTTTTGACATTTAGACCTTCGAGAGCCCCATGCTTCAGACTCCAGGTTACAAATTCCCCACTCTAATTAAATCAATAGTTTTCTGTTGTTTCTCTTGTTTAGAAGTCCCAGTTCCTGACTCACTGATAGATGGATAAAAGATTGACTAGTGCTACACTGATGGTATAGATCCTAGTCTTCCCAAGTCTTTTTATAGATTGGCTCAGTCTCTTTGGTACTCTGGCCTGGACCTTCTTCTTCTTCTCTGATGTTTTATGGCGGTTGGTGTTACATTGCCGCCACCTGCTGTAGTTGTATGTCTTCAAAGTATGTGTTTTAAGAGAGAGCTGTCCTGGACCTACCTAGGTACCCGGATCTTCTTGCTGTGAGGTGAGAGTGGAAGCAAATATGAAGTAATGCTGCAGATTGTGTGTTGGAGTCTCCCAATAAAGATATTCAGAAAATACTATGTCAATACAACCGAAGTGTGTGTTAAAACATGTCTTTAAACATGTTAGTTGAGGTTTAATTATCAGACAAGTGTAAAATGTTGCTGAAACTCATCACAAAGTGCAGAAATATCACTTTATACACTTATTTGACAGTAGGCAGCACAACTGTTTTCATTTTCATTTTGAAGCCGCTCTTTTTGTATCATTTCTTTCTCTAAATGATCATACGTATTCTCTGTATAGCTTATAAAAAATGAAACATACAGCAACAAAAGCAGTATATAACAATGGTGAAGGATAGTATCGCAATCGTAGTCGTCCTGTTCTAATGAAACATTCTCTGGAGCAATGTGCTGTAGTGATTTTGGGTGCAAGTATAGATTTCATCGTTTTAATTCTTTCCCTCGGTGTCTTTAGTGTGCCCTCAGACCCTTTCTGTTCATCCACACTCGCTGGCTCCATTTATTTATAGCTGTGTTTTTCCTGGGGAGATTTGACTCACTTCACTTGATCTTTTTAGCGATGCATCCCTCCTCAGGCTTTACGGTAACCTTTTGGTCAAGTGGCCGCTGCGCCACCTCTTTAAAGGAAACGCAGAACTTCAAATGTGAATATGAACTCAGAGAAAAGGCCAAGAGCTACGGAGAGGATACTTCATATGTCTTGTTGCTGAATGCACAGTACAAAAGCTTCTTCTGGAGTTTTTAGTAGTTTAGTTTCCCCCTCCATGAAAACAACAAAATGAGTCGCTACTATTTAAATCTGAAGTACCAAAATGAGAAAAATATGGAATTGGAATCTCGACAGCAATGATTCACACTTCAAGTACCACCTCAGCACATACAGTACCTAGCTGTATGAGTACTTGATATAGGGCAATATATTGAAGTAACAACATAAAAATCAAGAGTATGTTGTCCATTAAAAAAAAATCAAATTGTGGTATGAGGTGATATTTTTGCAGTTTTGTGGTTAATTCTACAGTTCACTTTACTTTTAAGACATTTGCAACTTTTACCATAATTCCATAGAAATATAAAGTTAAAACAGAATTCTCCATTCAGACGGTTGAGTTTTATGCCATACATCATGGGATTGTTAAGTGAGACGTCACATGTCCAATTGTTCAGAGGCTCGTTAACACAAACAGGGACTTTGTCTAAGCCTCCTGATTAATTTAAGACATTAGTGAACAGAAAACGCTCCACACTAAATAATATCATGGGTAACTATTTTTTTTTTATGTAAAAAATAAATTGATAATCAATGTCTAAAAATGATCTCTAGAGGAAGACCTGACTTATTATTAATTTTGTGCAGTTTTGTATTTTTAAACAAAACCAGATCTTAAAATCCCCAAACTGCTATTATAAAGAACAGGACTGTACCTGGAAGTGAGAGTGATCACACAATCACTTTACAAAGGAACAATTTCAAACAAACAAGCAGGAGAAGGCACGTGAAAGTCAGGTTTGTGGAGAGGCAAGACCACTCACAGTTTTAGTGCCCAAATGAAAAAGACAATTTAAAAAAGACAAAGGAACCTTTATTTGTCCTACAATGGGGAAATTCCAGAGGTTATATACCATATGTTTAACCTCAAAAAAGGATTTTATTCATTTCTGGAAGGATCACAAAAAATATCCTCGGATTATTATTAACCGAATAACAATTTATGAGATACATTTTTTGTCAATTCCCTGAAAAAATCTCGCCACCTTCTTGACTTCTTATTTAAATGAGTGATACAAGAAATTACAATTTGTTCCAGGACAAAGTTGTAGAGGTGGCTCAACCGCTCTGTTTGCCATTGACCAGTCATCTGATTGATACTAGAGCGTTTCAAGATTGAGCAGAACAATCTGACTCTGTTGTTGTTGTTGATGTTTATGAATGTTGGTTGTCAAACAGTAGCGCGTTGTCCCCTGCCCACATGAAACAAAGTGTCTATTTTGCCTATTTGGCTATTTGACCGCGCTGGGTTAGGGTTAAGGTTAAGGTTAAGGTTGAGGTTAGGGTTAGGGTTAGGGTTAGGGTTAAGGTTAAGGTTAGGGTTAGGGTTAAGGTTAAGGTTAAGGTTAAGGTTAGGGTTAGGGTTAGGGTTAAGGTTAAGGTTAAGGTTAAGGTTGGGGTTAGGGTTAGGGTTAGGGTTAGGGTTAGGGTTAAGGTTAAGGTTAAGGTTAAGGTTAAGGTTAAGGTTAGGGTTAGGGTTAGGGTTAGGGTTAAGGTTAAGGTTAAGGTTAAGGTTAAGGTTAAGGTTAGGGTTAGGGTTAAGGTTAAGGTTGGGGTTGGGGTTAAGGTTAAGGTTGGGGTTAGGGTTAAGGTTAAGGTTAAGGTTAAGGTTAGGGTTAGGGTTAGGGTTAGGGTTAGGGTTAGGGTTAGGGTTAAGGTTAGGGTTAGGGTTAGGGTTAGGGTTAAGGTTAGGGTTAGGGTTAGGGTTGGCAATGAGGTTATATGGCCGTGCCGCGGCTCCTGAAACTGTTTTCAAACATGTTTTGAAACTGAAAACAAACATGGAGGCGATCTGAGCCGCGCCGTCCCGTTTGGGTTACGGCAGCGGTGAGTTGAAGTGAATGGCGATATTGGCTGGTGGCTGTTGCAGATTCGGTCCGCTCTTCTTATTCCCACCTCCAGCTCGTGCCTAATTGCATTTGCCCATCGCGCTCCGGGCCGGCGTATTATTCACTGTGTCAGTGTCTGGGAGCGCGCGCAGGAGCCATTTGTGCGCGTTTCTGCCGTCTCAAGCAGGAAGCACAATAACGGCTGGCGTGTGGCGGATTATTGCTGCTGAAGCTACAGAATTATGTGTCCCATTGTGATCCTCCGTCAGTGCTAAATTTACATTACAGGCATATCTGAAGGGCGTGTGCGTCCAATATCTCCTGCTGGAGACGAGCTGAGAAGCGTGGTCTCCAAATTATACCAGCGTCTAATTAAATCCACAGGCGCTAACAATGCAATCATTGCCTGTAAGGCCGATGTATGCTCCAATCTGTTCAGCCAAGGATCGACTGGAAGAGGCAACTGCACGTACGCCTCACAGCAATAAGGTATATGTATTTAAGCGAGAATTGAAATCTCAATTATTCTGACGGGTTATTTGCTTAGAAAGAAGGTGAGGCATCTGCGTTCCTAAAATGAAGAGAACAAACTGATGAAATGAAAGTAGGAGACGTATCTCACAGAGAGAAACTCTTGTAAGCGTTCTTTCTCTTTCTGCTCAAAGACTTAATAATAATCTCGATCAGCAATTTTTGTAATCAGTTAGAGAAATAATCATGATTGCAATGGAAATTCTATTAATTGCACAGCCCTTACAGCAAAGTTTAGAAGCAAAAGTAAGTCATTTTATTTCAGTCTATAAATTAAATTTAAATGTTATAACTATGAACCAATTGTCCTCGACTTATATTGTTTCATTTAAAAACTATTCAAAATGTATTTTCAACCATCTTGTATCTTTTCCCCCCCATCAGTATACTACTCCGATTTGTATTTCGTATTCTTCATTTTCACCTACCCCCTATCCCCGCGTACAGTTCTGCACATATATAAGGATGTCATTGTTGTGAGAGGAAACATCTGGTAAAATGGTAATATGCTGAGCCAGCGTTACAGAATATATAGTTTTAAACTTGAAATTAATGAAGATGTTTTTTTAAAATCACTTTCAGTCAATATTTCACAAACTGCAAAAATTAGGATTGAAAACAATGCATTTTACACCCACTGGGGAAATTGCACATGTGATTTGTGAAGTCTTAAAGTCATTCAAGTAAGACAATAGCAGAACATTACGGTGCCTTTGGGAGAAGCTCCTGTGTGTTTGTTGCTACACATTCAGCAGAAATTACACAGATAATTTAGTAATAAGTTCTGTTTATTAAAATACAGCGGTTTTCTTTCAGGTTCCATTGAAAATAATCCCCAGACTGCGGGTGTCAAGATTATTCAGTCAATAAATTCATAACACAACATTTGTATTGTAAGAAGTAAAAAATAATAATAATTGTGACCATTTTAGAGGTAAAAACAAGTCAACCTTTTTAATCTGTCTGTTTATCCTATTAACTTTCAACATTCAGAAAGTTTGATTTTATAAAGCTGGTTACATAGTTGTTCTAATAGACAACGGTAATGAAAGAAAATTAAGGATTTCACAGTTCATGAAAAAAAACATGAAATTGTACTGTTTCTCCTCGCAATCATAGCATTAAAATGTGTTTCTGTGACTTCCCTTCTCCCGGTTTGGCAGTAAGTAGCTTTTAGGCTGGATGCCCTTTGGCACAAAAATGGTTCCGCGTTAGATCTTCTGCTCCATTTCATTGCAAAATGAAAGATCCTAATTCTCTTTCTGCGCTCATTTAAATTCAACAACAAATTTTGCTGACGTAGAGTGCGGTAATTAGGACAACAAGGAATACGCTTTTTTCCTTTTCTTCGGAGAGTAAATGATACAAAAGGACTTGATTCCTGTCCTTCCTATGGTCCTCAGACTGTAGCCTGATGTTTTTTCGGGGCTCGGTGGTGATCGGAGCCTCAGGTGGGCTGCATCCTTGACAATGGATAGTTAGGGCAAGATTGACACTCCTTGCTACAGAAAAGCCAGTGTACAATTTTGGCCAGTATAAAAAGGGTTTTCGATAGTGCTATATATCCCACTGTATATCCAACTACATGACACTGAAAGGAACAGACTCCATTGTCTTTTCAATACTGTATAAAGGCCAGAGGATGCACACACTGGCATCAAACCTTGATTTTCAACCATTGTGCCGGGGAACAAAAATGTGTCTTGAGGTATCGCCAGGTGTGTCTTGAAATAAATCATAATTTCACTGAACAGATTCACACAGGAATTTTAATAAAACATTTTTTCTGAGCAAACTTCTGAACCAGAAAAGACGCCAAAACCATCACCCTTGCCAATTCCAAAGAACCAGGCAGTGGCATGGACAATGGTGTGATTTGGTAATTATTTAGAGGATGCTGTGCAGAGAAATCTTACCAACATAAAAACAAGTATGCCACGATTCAGAAAAGGGTGAAAAACACTGCATTTAACTCACCAAAATCCATATCGAAACCAGGTCTGTCTCCAAGTATTGACTGAAAAATTAGAACGAAATTGCCCCTTCTTTGAAGTTTAGAATGTTTGATCATAAACAAAGACCGCATGGTGATATTAAAGATATCCAAATATCTAAAAAAAAAGGGGTTGTCATAACATTTAAATGATCAAGCCATTTAAATGTTATGATCCATCACTGACTCAAATGTGTCTTTCCATATGGCGATGTGAGTGAGATACTCCCCAGTGGAGCAGACCAGATTAACCCCTGTCCTCCTCTACCTTCAGTATTACATTTATCAAACAAGTAGGGGCCCATATTAAAGCCATTACCTTGCATTTACCTGTCAAAGCTAATATCATGGTATAATCTTGCCAGGGGGAATATTAATTGGTTTGGACCAGGGGTGTCCAAACTATGCCAAATGCGGCCCGCAGACCAATTTTCGTTGACCCTCAGGCTTCCGGCTAAATTGGCCAAAACAGCAAAAAATAGTACTTTTGACTGTAAAATTTGATTTATTTTTTTTATGTTATACCAACCTAATATTAATGTAGTCTTATTAAAATGTTGAATGATTCACTTCATGGTCAGGTTGTCAGTGGCCCTCTGCTCCGTATAAGTTTCAAAATGCAACCCTCTGTGAAAAAAGTTTGGTCACCCCTGGTTAAGACATATCTAGACAGGGGTATAATCAATCGTAGACCCTTTAAACCCCAGGTATAATCCAGGCAGGGGGTTTGCTTTGACCTGTTACACTGGGAACCAAGCGATTATCCTCCTGGGCTGGTACTTCAGAGCTCATTGGCACCGGACGTTGATTAAACGCACAGAGGAGCAGAGCAGGAACATGAAAGATCCAACATTGCTAAACAAGAATTTCTAATTGGCCCAGAAGGGGGAACGTTGGTTTATTGATCTAGCATGGCATGTGTCAGTCGAATTGGGTCAGTGCAAATTGAGTTAATCAGCAGAAAGTACATGACAAAGATGGTGAATTTCACAACCCAGCACTTTTTAATTAAATAAAAGTGATCGCGTTTGATATTGCCTTAAAAAAAGCCATGCAAAATGTTGTCTGTTCCTTATCCAAACGAATCTTCATCATTGTGCTATCTAATCTAACCACCTCCTCTTTGACACAAACCAACTTCAATTCTTTATGCATTCAGATCTTCCTAGACCGCCTTCTCACTTCTCTCTGCTGAGATGAGAGCAGTGAAATAGCATTAGCATAAAAACAGCAACCCCATTTCCAGTGCACCCTGAAAACACAAAACAAACATCTTTGGCTAAGTACTACATTTTGAGATATGCATCCAATTTAATAAGCACTATAGCAGCCAATTAATATAGGTGACGGAACACCCCAATGTTTAGGCTGCGTGAACCCACAAACCATGCATGTCTTATAGATGGCAATGGTAGAAGCGGACGTGATATTTGAAATCAACTGCACCCTTCAACACTGCCAACCAAGATTCCAGTTTGCATAAGCAATACCCATCATTTGCGTGTGAACCCCAAATCCATCGAGGGTGATAAGAATAGCCCGTGCAATACTTACGTGCCATATTGCAAAGAATATGAGGGAGACGCAGAGGACCAGAGACAGCATGTAGCAGAAGGCAGCAAATGTGAACATAATTAACATCTAGATCTCCACAAAATCCCAGTGATGCGAAAAAAGAAAAAAACACGAGGGAAAGACGTCTCCCCGGTACAAAGTTCTCAGGGCGGCGCTGGAACCATGACTTCCCGCCCTCACTCCTGCCAAGCCGAACCGCGCGGGGGGGGGGGGACGTACGGACGGACAGATGGAGAGGTGAGCGGTGCCGTGCGTGGCGTGAAGAGGACGCGGACGGAGCCTGATACTGCTGCTGCTGCTGCTGATGCTGCTGCTGATGCTGCTGCTGATGCTGCTGCTGATGCTGATGCTGATGCTGATGCTGATGCTGATGCTGATGCTGCTGCTGATGCTGCTGCTGCTGCTGCTGCTGATGCTGATGCTGCGTGGGTGTGTGTCTGAGTGTAGAGATCCACGCCGCGGAGGAGGAAAGCCCCTGCACACTGCGCCCCTCTCTGCAGCGCGTCTCCTGACAGTGGAGCTCCTCCGCTGCTGGCGCGCACCGCGGGAATAGTGGCTCCGCGCGCTCGCACGGACCTTTCAGCGCGCCGCTCGGCATCAGGCGCACGCACGGGGTTTGGGGAGCGCGCACCTGGATATGATCTAAAAAACTGTAATAATAACATCTGAGCCCATTGTGAATGAATGGTCCACAGACGGAAGGCTATGTAGTGTTAATTACTGCAATGCAACACCGTTATACTCGCCATTGTTTCCTTTTACTGTGCGTTTGTCCGTACGTGGCGTTTTTTTTATTTATTTTAACCATATGAAACAATAGCCCGTGGCCCATTGTGAAATTGAGAACAGACCAAAATAACACAATGAGGACACAAGATATGATATGTACACGAAACAGTGAAGAATGGCTCTTTGAGGGGGACGTAGTAGAAGCAGAGGAGGTGATAGTCGCAGCGTTTACGTATAACTTGGGTATTTTGTAAATGCACCCACATGACACTAATGGACAGGATTCCCATTAAGAAAAGGCTTGGGCAAGGATTTGTGAGAGTTTAACGCCATCTTGTGGTAAGTTCAAGCAAAAATACCTAGAGGAGTTTATATTTTTGATTTGTAGAAAGCCTGAATTAACAAAGCAAGTGTCAAAGCCCGCCGGTGGTGCAGTGGTTAAAGGCTCTGCACATGTGGCTGTTACCACCTCGGCGTTGTGGTTCTGCATTGCATGTGGAATGTCTTTATCCTCTGTCTCCTCGATTTACTGCTGTCAAAGGAGCAGCACCTACGATGACTTCAGTCCATGGTTCATGTTGAGTGCGGAGAAAGACAACAGACTCCAAAATGGTGGTCTTATTCTTTGTGACACTTCAACCTGTCACTCAACCTTTTCCTGCTAAACTGAACAGCAAGTATCTTGCACCTGCCAAAAATACCTGTTTCTCGCTCTCCTCTCTCTCTCTCTCTCTCTCTCTCTCTCTCTCTGTGTTTCTCCCTCGTTTAGTCTCTCTTTTGGTACTTCCATCTCTTTTTCTCTCTTTCTTTGTCACTTCATTTGTACTCTTTGTCTCTCTCTCACTCTCTCTCACTGTCTTTGTCTCTCACTCTCTCTCGCTGTCTTTGTCTTTCTCTGTCTCCTCTCTCTCTCTCTCTCTCTCTCTCTCTCTCTCTCTCTCTGTCTCGCTGTCTCTCTCTCTCTCTCTCCTGTCTCTCTCTCGCTCCCTCTCACTCTGCTTTACCTTAACAGTCTTAAACTGGCTGAACTCCTATATCTAACCATTAAAATAGCTCCACACATGAAAACATGCCCACCTGATTGACTGACTACACATTTGACTCTCCAAAGCACTGGGCGAACATGTCCACACACACGCTTGGCTGAGTCACTCAGGAAGACATCTTTGCACCAGAACTGTGTTAAAACTGCCTCTTCGAGCCTGACCTGAGGATTTGAAGAAGCCCTTGTAAAGACAGTAGGGAATCTGCCTGGCAACTGCTGATGTTGTGGCTCATATCCAGTCTCCTGTGGCAGTCCTTTTATTTGGTTAAAGTCATTAATGCGGCGGTGAGCTCAGTCTCGGCCAAACGTAGCAGCAAGAGAGACGTGACTCTGTGAATGAAATGATCCTGGCAGCACAACACAACAAATCAAGGCATTCACAATTACAATGTGAAATGTCAGTCACAAGGAATTCAAATTTCAGATACAAAAGAGAGCGTAGAAATAGTTCAAAATACATTATTTAAATTAGATAAATAAAATGAACATGATCTGCTAGTTATTATCTTGCACTGACTCATATAGTATCAATGAATCATGTATCAATGTATCAATGTTGTATTATTGTTGCAAAAGAGGCAAATATATGGCGTTTGCTTTTAATGCAGTCTCTTCCACATGAATCTTTTTGCTAAAATGTTTACAGACCTGTTGCCCTTCAGACCGGGTTGTGTTGGTACAGTCCTATGTTGTCCTCAGTGTTTGTACAGAAGCAGAGCCACAGATGTAGCTTTCCTCTGGATCTGTGCCAGGGCCTCTGCTCAGGTCTCTGCTGGCACCGACTGTCGCGTAGCAACTAATCTCTGCACATATACAAAGCATTTAATGTATGCAATATAGTTTTATCTTTGAATCTATATCAGTATGTAAGTGAGGGGTGTATAACCATGACATGTTTTGACAGAAAATTCCATCCTCCATCTGTGATCTATTGGTCACAAGCCAGAGTGCTCTCAAGCCTCTTCGATCTGTTTACAACCAGGCATTAAAGGTTTAGATGAAGTGAACACTCCGTTATCATCACTGTAATTAGAATAAAGAATTTGACAATCAAACTATATATTTTAATATACATTACATACAATACATATTAATATTGCATACATTTCTTCAACTTGTTCTGACCAGACAATTCACACTTTTCATGCAAAAATGTCATTCCCAAAAGAGACATAGTGGTGGTTGACAAGGGTCAGAGGAAAGCCGTGGTGCCATGGGATGGTAACATCCAGAAAAAGGAACATGAGAAACTAGAGAAATGCCAAGGCCTCAGAGAAGAGCTGGAGAAGGCCTGGAGCGTGAAAGTATCGGTGGTGCCCGTAGTGATCGGAGCACATGGGGCAGTGACCCCCAAACTGGAGGAATGACTTGAGCAAATCCCAGGAAAAAAAACATCAGACATCTCGATCCAGCGATGTGTGTGTGTGTGTGTGTATATATATATATATATATATATATATATATATATATATATATATGATATGATAAGATAAGATAAGAAAAGATATTCCTTTATTGTCCCACATGGGGAAATTTCATTGATGCAACGCAGGTATATACAGAGGTAGATACAGAAGAAAAGAACAGATCACTTATAGGAAGTTTGAAAAACATTTTCAGTAGAAGATCTCTTATAAACAAAAACTCCCATAGACAAATAAATAAATAAATACATAAATACCATCGCATGTGATCACGACAGTAATTGCACATGAATATGTGTCACGACGGCACATGAATTTCACAGTAATTGCACATGAATCACAATAGTAATTCTCACTGAAGCTGCTCTCCAGAGCAGACAGAGTGTCCTGCAGGGGACAGAGTGTCCTGCAGGGGACAGAGTGTCCTGCAGGGGGTGAGACGCATGGTCAAACATAGATGTGAATCTAGCCAGGACCCTTCTGTCCCCCACCTCCTGCACCGAGTCCAGAGCACAGCCCAGGACGGAGCTGGACTTCTTGATGACTCTGTCCAGCCTCTTCCTCTCCCTCTCTGTGATGCTGCTGCTCCAGCAGGCCACACCGTACAGGAGCTGATGCCACCACAGAGTCATAGAAGGTCTTCAGGAGTGGCCCTGTCACTCCTGAAGACCTGAGTCTCCTCAGGAGGTAGAGCAGACTCTGGCTCTTCCTGTACAGTGCGTCTGTGTTATGAGTCCAGTCCAGTTTGTGGTTCAGATGAACACCCAGGTACTTGTATGAGTCCACTCTCTCAATGTCCCGTCCCTGGATGTTCACTGATGAGGGGGCAGTGGGGTGGCGTCTGCGGAAATCCACCACCATCTCCTTGGTCTTCCCCGCGTTGATGAGGAGGTGGTTCCGCTGACACCAGTCCACAAAGTCCTGCGCCAGTCCTCTGTACTCCGCATCATCGTTGTCCGTGATGAGTCCGATGATGGTAGAGTCGTCAGAGAACTTCTGCAGGACACAGCTGTCCGTGTCGTGTCTGAAGTCTGCAGTGTAGAGGGTGAAGAGAAAGGGCGCGAGGACAGTGCCCTGGGGCGCCCCCACACTGCAGGTCCGAGTGTCAGACACACAGTCCCGTGCTCTCACAAACTGGGGTCGGTCTGTGAGGTAGTCCAGGATCCACTCTGCCAGGTCATACTCCACACCAGCCGTCTCCAGCTTGTCCCTCAGGAGCAGCGGCTGGATGGTGTTGAAGGCGCTGGAGAGATCGAAGAACAGGATCCTCACAGAGCTGCCATGCTTTTCCAGGTGAGAGAGAGAGCAGTGCAGCAGGGAGATGACGGCGTCCTCCACTCCGATGCCAGGCCGATATGCAAACTGCAGCGGGTCCATGGCTGGGCTCACGGTGGAGCGGAGGTGGTCCAGGACCAGCCGCTCCAGGGTCTTTATCAGGTGGGACGTGAGAGCCACTGGCCTGAAGCTGTTGAAGTCTTTGGCGCACGGTGTCTTGGGCACAGGTACCAGACAGGAGGTCTTCCAGACCTGTGGTACCACCCTCAGCTTCAGGCTCATGTTGAAGACATGCTCCATAACTCCACACAGTTCATCTACGCAGGACTTAAGGAGCCTGGGGCTGATGCCATCAGGTCCTGCTGCCTTCCTCACTTTAATCCTCTTCAGCTCTCTCCTCACCTGTGCTGCTTTGACAGTCAGTGGTTGGCAGGGGGACTGTGTGCTGGGGGGATGGGTGAGTCCAGGTGAAGTGGGGAGCTGATGGTCCGGGGCGGAGAAATGGAAGAGGAACAGATGCAGGGCATTGTCCAGCTGTGGAAGAGGGAGCATGCAGCTGTGCAGGGGGAGGGGCGGGTGACCGTATATATACATGTATTTATTTATTCGGTGGTTTGTTTTTAAGCACCCAGGGTATGTTCAGGGAATATAATACACATTTGTTACACTGCATAGCAAAATGTTGAACTAAACAAAGATGGTCAGTGTCTTTTATGTCTAACAGTGTAAAAGCAGCTGCACAGAACAGGTGTGTCCAGTAGAGAGAGCTATTGAGTCTCCTTTGGATTCAGAGGAAACTCAATCAGCTAATACATTTAATATTATTGAATATATTTATATATATATATATATATATATATATATATATACCATGTCCTATGGATTAGTTTGTATTATATATGGTGATATTTACAGACAATAGAAATTACAATTTGTTCTGACCAAAATAAGCTATAAAATGTTTTAGAAGTATCTTAACAGTTATTTTGTTCAAGTGAAAGTCGCTCACAGAGACCCTTGCTTTACAGCTTAAAGGGGGATATGATGCTTTATTTATGTTGTCATTGATCTTTAAACATGCTACAGTTTGGCATCTCATCTTTTAGAACATAAAAAATAAATATTTTAAGAAAATGTCACTGATATATCTACCCATTTCCAACACTCTAGATCAGGGGTGTCAAACTCATTTGGGCCGCGGGACGAATTTCGACGCTCAGGCTGGGTCGCGGGCCGAACATAACGTAAAATATCAAACTATTAAAAATATAAGAAATAAATAGCTTTATATAGCCTATGCTGTTTTGAAGCAATTACTGGATCGATAAAAAAAAAATACAAAACGTTAGTTCTCATAAACTGAAATGTATATAGAAAAAACAAGGGTAATTTCACCAACACTGAGCTTCAGTTTATGTCATTACAACTTCAGAGTTGATCTACAGTTCTACACAGAGATAAACATTTTACTTTATAACAAAATACTTCTCAAGATCTAAAAAAACTTTTAAATGTACTAACTAACATTTCCACGTCCGTGTACACCACTAAACTTCTGCTCAAAAGTGCTTAAAGTGAAAAAAAGTTAAATTTCTCCCTCTGCAGCTCACACAGCAGTGCAGCAGAGCCCCGTGGGGGAGGGGCGGCCACCGGCGGCATTGTGGGACGCGTAGTTTTAGCGATAAAAACGGTTACGGATGTAATTACGGTTCTATGAATCGATTTAAAAATATATATATATATATATATATATATATATATATATATAAATTTGAAATGTTCGGCGGGCCGGATTAAAACGTCTGGTGGCCCTGATTTGGCCCACGGGCCAGAGTTTGACGCCTATGCTCTAAACTGTGTGATTTCCTCTCACAGCTACGAGATGGCGCCACCATCACAACAGTGTAGGATAACATTTCTCCACACACTTCATGGTAAATCCCGGTCTCAGCAGTCTGTTGTACTGATAGTGATAAAACAACAGAAAAGCACAGAGTGCGTCTGGTGATGATTTTTGGACTTAAAAACAGCAGAGAAGGTTCTCAGAGCCGCGTCAGAGCCACGTCAGAACTACGTCAGTTATCGAAGAAACATCAGTAATCGTGGAGTTTCTGAAAGGACTGTTAATGACTGTCGGAGGGCTGAAGATTGTATAACCAAGATTCCTCAAATTAGCGCAAATGAAGCCAAATCCTACTCCAGTTATGTTTTTAGTGAAGGAACAATTGGTGAAACATTATGTAACTCAAATTTGTTTAAAGGTTGAATAGAGAATTTTTCGCCGATATGAGAAATCAGCGACTGTTTTTTGACCCTTTTTTGAAAATGCGCAAGTGCACACCCACCCCCACCCTCCTGTTCTTTCCGAGGGCCCGCCTGCCATCAAACCTTGTGCACGAGCCGCTGCTACACGTGTGTTTGTTTATTAGTGCGACCGGATCGCATCACATCTTTTGTCTCCGCTGATTTCCGTCTCTTGTGAGCAGCTCGAACAGTCTTTCTCTGTCGTCCCTCAGTCATTTTTGTACTGCGCGGTCCAAATCGTGGCCTACACTAAAGGAACTTGCTGCAAGCTTTGCTAAACACACACCGGCATATCAACCACGCATGCGCAGCCAGGGGAACATGCTAATATCCCGGGAACGAGCCAGAACAGGTGTGCATTAGCAAGCAGGGAATGATTGACATGTGGGTGAACTAATTAGCTGTCCACGCCATGAGCAAAGGAGACTCTGATTGGTCGCCAAAAATCCTCTATTCAACCTTTTAAAAAATCGCTTTTTGTTCCTCTCCATCTTAAAGCTGTAAACAATCCCAGTTAAGGCTGCTAACTAGTTCCAATGACGTGCAAAGATCAATTTTTGTGATAATGACTTCATCAATAAAGCATGGCCCAGCAGCCGGTGGAATAAAGCTGAATTATAGCCTCAATATCTCCTGCTCACACCAGTGCGTCCTCTGGTAAGGAGCAAAGGACACACGAGGAGCTGAATTACTGGTCTAATGTTTTGATGAATTTAGACATGAAGAACATTCGAATTTATTCAGAATTGTTTTATATTCAGGAGCTTCTTTCTGAGAGCAAACCATGCACCACATATGTCACCATTATATCTGACAAAAATGTGCTCTCTCATCCATCTGGTCGGTTGCCAGTCCATGTTCACGGCTCTTACGGACACTCACCTCCAGGTTAATGTGAAAGTGATGAGCTCCAGAGGTCCAATGCCCCCCCACCTGTCTCTGCTGATAACAAGTCCGAACACTGCACATGTGAGGCTTCACCAGTTTAACTATTGGACAGGTCTCATTCTACAACCAGAGGGAGGATACTTGTGTTATAAGATGGGGCATTATATTGTGCTCTGTGTTCCAACAAACGTGTTCATGGTTATTTGAATGTGGGCTCTAGTTTGTGTTGTGTGGCGGTAATGGCCTGTAAGTTATTTGACACCAATTTGAGCAGAGCTTGGACTTGACAAACCGCAAGGCTATTTCAGTCATCTTTGGTGGAATAACTTGAAATTGTTTTATAATAAACTATCAAAATTAATAATTGTTAAACATATTTAAAGGTGGTATGGACGATTTTTTTTCAGCAATTTTTTTAATCATATTTCCTCGTGGCGTGGATAAATCATTTGTCCTGCCACGTATCAATCATAAAACGCACCTACCGCTCACCTGCAGCCGCGTGCGGTTCGTCCCCACGAAGAATGAAGAATGAATAGGCCTATAAAGTAAGATCATTTGGGGAAACATCGCATAAATTCCTATGTTCTTCTGCATTTTAGTTCTTGTTTTACCGATTTTCCTATAAGTTGTGTGTCATACCACATTGGCCTATGCTCAAACCCATCAAGCCATAGCAAAAAGGCATGGTGGCAGGTATATCTTTTGAGGGAGCGTTGATTGTGTATTGTTTTTATTTCATAGATAATGGGGAACACCAGCCAAAATACTACAGTTAACATAGACATTTTGATTAGGCTACTATACTGGCTGAAGTATGATTAATTTGTACTCTATACACAGCAAAACACATTTTCCAATATCTCAAACTTGGTCCACCGCTCACAACCAGCCAAAACAACATCAGCACAACAAACTTTAACTCACCACTCTGATGTAACTACAAAAGGAGAAGGCGATGATCATAACAAAACACATGCTCCAACATTACGCACATTGTGACATTCACTACACGTGCACAAGCAACATTATGTCGCAATCACAAACTCTTTTTACACCAAAATTATCTGTGGCAGGGCTTCACAAATTTGCCCAAAATGAACTAGGACGTTTAAATTAGTCCAATACACAGAACTGAAGTGGTTCAAGTCCAATCGAGTCAGCTAAGAGACAAAAGGCTATTCTTTTAAATGTTAATACAATATTTTTGGAATCTATAGCATCACCCTTTTGCGCAGCGTTATGGAATTGTCCTGCCGGCAGGGGACGTGGCCACCCGATGCCACCAAGTAACTACACTGTTGGTTAGAGGCAAAGTAAGAACACTTATGGAGACAAATAAGTGGCAGAACCTCCACCAAAAAAGACACAAGTCAAGTTTTACAAGCACTTTCACAGCAACAAATGCATGGTTTTTCAATTATTTTTTCTCAATATAAAGACACCTACTCATACTTAATATTCATTCATGTCCCCTTATTATTAAACCAATATTTCCTAAAACATTAATACATAATATACATTGTGCTTCTAAACTATATACATGATATAAATTTAATAGCATTGTCTACTGCACAAGCAGCAGAGCTGCACAAGCAGCTCTGCTTCTGTACGAGTCTCTCCATGGCCTAGCACCAAAGTACATCTTGGATATGTTAGTGCCATATGAACCATCTCGGACTCTGAGGACCTCAGGGGCCGGCCTCCTGCTGGTGCCAGAGTCAGGACAAAACATGGGGAATCTGCGTTTCAGTTTTATGCAGCTAAAATCTGGAACAGTCTTCCTGAAGATGTGAGACAGGCTTCTACTCTGACAATGTTCAAATCTAAGCTTAAAACAGTTTTGTTTAGCTGCGCATATGATTGAAACAATTTTTTCTTTGCACTCTTCTCTTTTGTTTGTGATTTTATTAGTTTAGAAAATCAGTTGGATTGATAATTTTTAATTTAGTTAATTTTATTGTATTTCTGTAATTTCTTTGTGATTTGAATGCATTTTTCCTGCTGTGTGAAGCACTTTGAATTGCCTTGTGTATGAAATGTGCTCTACAAATAAACTTGCCTTGCCTTGCCTTGCCTACTGTTTCTTGTCCTTGTTTGCCATTGTAGGTCAAACTAGGTCAATTTGCCGCTTTGTGTGAAAAACAAACACTCAATGTGCGCTGCCAATGGTTCAACTCTGCCTCAGCTGTTTAAGAGGCCAGTGACATCACACGCCTCTGCTCTGATTTGTGGGCTCAATCACACACCCACCTGCAGCCATGGAGAAGTCTCCCCTCTCTCTCCTTTAGTCCTCCAAACACTGCTCAGTTTTACTGCTCGTTTGGACTGTGTCTGTGGGCAGCGTTTGGGGGTTTAGTCCAACTTTAAAATAACACCAAGGTCAGACAGCTTTTTCAGGTCAAGCATGGAGAAAAATAAAAAGCGTTGCAATTTAGATTTTTATCATGATTCAAGCTATTTTTATTTCAGTCAAAAGAGGTCGCTAAAGCCATCCGTTGCAAGTCTTCACACTGTGATTGGTTGAATCCACTTCATAAATCTCTGTGTTTGAGCACAGAGCTGCATTGAAAATGGTCTTACCAACTTGTCAAAGCCTGAGCTTGTCACATCTCGGAAGGTAAGCAGGGATGGGCCTGGTTCGTTCTGGGATGGGAGACTGTTGGAATGCCGGGTGCCACAGTCAGTGTGTTTATAAGATTATGAAAAGATGTTTTTTATAACATTCCGTTTTGACGTCTTGACGAAACTCTGTCCTTGTCCAAGTATACATGCAGACGAGAAAGTCGAATTCCTGACAAGAACGTGTCGTCCTCCTAACACTAGGTGGCGATATGCGTCGTTTCAGCGGACTAATACGCCCCCCATTCCGGTTGACCTTTTGCGTCACATATAAACAACTAACATGCAAAGAGAATTTCCGAATGTCGCGCAGGTCATTCAATAAACTTTGTGGACTGATTGAAGGTGTTTTGAGCCCGCAGGAAGCGACTGTGCGAGCACCAATGTGTTAGCAGTTTACATATATCATGTGCATTAACATCACTGTCCTGACCGTATATACACATAATAAAAACACTACATGAAAATATCGATTGGATTTTTCTTTTGCCATAACAACAGCCCCTTATTCCCAATTTGCCCATGGCTGTCCGCTGTGAGAGCCATTATCACAAATAACAGCTTTGGGATGAAAAATGGTCTTCACTGTGAGTGGAAATGGATGTGCAGATTAAACTGTGACGTGAATAAGAGCAAGAAATCAAGCCAGCGTATGCAACCTTCTCATATAACGGCTTTACAATGCAGCGGTAAACAGCAATTTTCTCTGAGTGCTCTTTATGTGTGGTGCAACAAACGCCTACATGTTAAAGCTACATGAAAGCATCAATATAATTACAGTATACTGGGGAAATTTCTCCGCCCATCCTTTGGGATGCTTCCAAAGCAGTCTTAAGAGGACAAATTACAGCCATAGCCTCCAAAAAAGAAGCAAAATGCTAAAGGATCTGCAAGAAAAAAAAAATTGTTGTAGGATAGTCATACCAAAAAGGTATGTCCTGAAATGCTACAGTAAATTAAAAGAGGAGAAATGTAGTATCTGACGTCACAGGAAATACAGGAAATAGTTAAGTAGATGCTGTTTACTAAACCAAGATAGTGGATGGAGAGTGGATCAAAATGTTTTAAATTACTTAAGTCAATTACTAAACTTAGAAAAACAAAAAGCTGAAAAAAACAACAGAAATTTTCTCTCACTGGCCACCCCCACTGACCTACTCATTTAAACAGCGTCTCATAGATATTTAGGTGTGGTACTACATAGAGACCTATCGACTATTCTGGGCAAAAATTATACCCCTTTTTTTATTAATATAAAAAGTATCTCGAAAAATTTAACCTTATCCCCTAATTAAGTGTAAGTCAAAAGATTGAAACTATAAAAAAATTATGTTTTGCCCAGATCTCTCTATCTCCCTCTATTTCCATCCTAAACCGGCTGTTTGATGAGTGGAATAAAGCAATCTCTAGATTGTTATGGCAGGGTAAGAAACCTCTGATTTAAATGTAACTGTTATTGAAAGAAAAAGGAGGCTGGGGTTTACCTTGTTTGAAAAATTATTTTGTTTCAGCTCAGCTCAGAGCCCCGCTTTACTGGTGTGACTCAGAATATGAAAAAATATTGAGATTAATGTTGTGCCGCGGGTTCCTGTACAGGCCTTACTGGCAGATGACAGATGGTTGAGTCATTTGGGGGAGGTGGAGAATCCCTGGGTGAAAATTATTCTTACAACATGGAAGGAGCTAATCAACACAAACTAAACAAAGATGTTTAAATCTTACGATTAAAATGTCACACCTCACCGCACAGGCTCAAGATTTAAAGGTCTTTTAGCAGATTGTAAAGGAGAATCATCTGAAGAACTTCGATGAGTTGAAAGAATCCTTTGGCCTGGACAAACAGGACTTTCATAGGTATTTACAAATAAGGAGTTATTATAATCATGAAACAAAACATGATGATGAACATCATAGCGTTTTGACACATTCATTAAAGCTTATAAACATTAGGAAATTAATATCTAAATTGTATAAATATATTCACAATCAGGGCAGTCATTCAACTGATTATATTAAGGAAAATGGGAAAGAGGGTGTCACTTTGTTCTGGATAATGAAGAGTGGTAAAAGTATATGTACCAGTATGTATGTCACTGGAGAACCACAGGATCACATGTTTGGATGGAATTCTGTTGGAAAAGTGTGCCCTGTTTCTTTCTAAGCCCATGTCAAAGAGCCCGTTACTTACAGGGAAGTGCAGACTGTTGGAGAGGATGTGGCAGCAGGAGGCAAACCACTATCATGTGTTCTGGGATTGTCTTGTTGATCACAAGTATTAGACTGAGATTTACAAGGCCTTACAGACAATTTATGACATCACCACCAAGGATTTCAGAACTGTATTTGGGCCTCAGGACTCCTACCATGGACATAACATCTATTTCTGGAGTATCCTCCTGGCGGCCGCAAAAAAGGCCTCACAAAACAATGGATGGCGCAAAAGGAACCAACGATCAAGGACTGGAGTATGATTATAATGGACATACGTAAAATAAAATAAAAAATACTTTTATAATTCAATTGAAAATGGACAAACTTGACAGACTTTGGACAAAAGGGGATGGTTTTTTTAGGGTTCTCTTGTTCTCTTTTATTTTTCATTTTATTTGTTGGATATCTGCTGCTTTTATTTTGTGTCTGCTGGTCGTGTTCTTTAATAAAAAAGAAAAAGAAAACATTTTATTTTCATTTTAATTTATATTTCACACTTGATTGACAGTGACAACTATACAAGCTACGTTCTAGTAGTCCATGTCCCGGAGTCATGTGACCACCCAGGCCGACCACATCCGTTATGCTCCTTCTCTGTTTCAGCTTCAATTTATATGTCCATTTATCTTTCAGCTCGTGTCAATATGTGTCAGGAGACAAATGGTCCAAGCTCATTGTAAAGACATCTGTCTCACACGGTGCTGCAGGAGCTCTGTTTAACCATGGCCTTGTCTTTACAGTGCGGCCAAGACAAGACATGCTGTAGATTCATAAATGTGACGGTTTACTTACAGTTGGAGCACGTTATCTGTAAAATATAGACTACATATAGTGTCTGTCATAATATATTTGTTGCGTTCATATTACTCAAACAAAACCGGCCAGTCTCTTCAGCGGGATCGATACAGACCATGTTCAATCTGTGTAATGGAGCACACGCCTGTGATCCGAGCTGATTATGCAAAACTGTCCACAGCCTTCAGCGTGTTCTTTTTTTGCTGTGTAGATTAGAATCAGATTGTTCCATTTGATTCAGTGCTGGATCAAATGTGAATGGAGTTGGTTACCTTTACCTTTATACAGGTTGTTTTTTAATAGAAAATAGACTTAATGCTTTCGTTTAATTACACATTGGATGGAATTGTTTAAATTCAAGTTTTTGTGGTCTTTTTTTTCCTCATCTATTTTTTTTCCCTTTGTTCTTACTGGCTAACAATCCTGAGAAATTATTTTGCTAATATTAACAATTAGCACTTACTCAACTTTATTGCTTTAGTAAAAAAAAATAAAAAAAATTGAGGTAACGTTTAGATTTTTCATGTTGGTGTAATCCCTCATTTGTCCAGGAGCGTTCCATAGTAGAAAAAGATTCAGTTGTCATCTGGACTATTTTTTTTTGCAAAAACTAAACATTTCGACTCTCATCCAACGTTTCGAGACGTTTTTGTACTTTACTGTAGAATTTTCACGCTTTTCAAACGATCTGCATGTCATGTTTATCTGCACCAGTAGATGTCAGTCTTCACCTCCAACTGCCAGGACCTTATGATTTATGAGGCTGCTGTTTTCTTTTATCATAAACCAAATTGTACATCTTCTCTCCTCATCATATTTTTATAACAACGTGGTTTTCTTAGTGTATGAATGTGTATTGACAGAAGATTAAAAATGCATACATACAAATGTTATATTTATTCTGACGTTACCATGTCTTTTCTGATTATAACATTGTCCGAAGTGGTGGTAGAAAGTGTAGATCCGGCCAAGAGTGCACCAAGTCGACTCAGCAATTGGCAATGAATGGGTCAGAAAAGCTTTATAGCCACACGCTGTCTGTCTGCACAATGGCTCTAGATGTAAATGTACTATTAATCAATAGACTACGCTACAGCAGTAACAATAGGCCCTCTGAAGGCTCCCGAGGGCCCACAACAAATCACCCTCATTTATTTAAGCGCTGTTGTCCAGCTATTTGAGCAAATGGAAATGAAGTTACGTCAAACAGATCATTCATGTTTGACTTTGACGGACGTCTAGAGCAGGAACTTGATAAAAGACACATGCATTTACATTTGTCCTGTTTGATACCAGTTTAGTCCAGTTATACACAGTTTGGTTTTGTTCTAATCCTGGTTTAGTCAAAGTATTGTTCATTTTTTCATGATTTTCTTAATCATGTTTGTCAAGTGGAAGTGTATCTAGCCACTAGCTCTAGAATCTGAATGGAGAACAAATACCACAATAAAACGTACATTTTTAGTGATTCCAAAAAAACATAATTTTCATCATTCACTTCTATACATCATATCATGCTATTATTTCAATGGGCAGAAAGCCAAAAACAAATGATATGATTTACATTTATATATGTTAAGCACGCTTTTCCTCTTTCCTTTTATGGGCGTGACCTAATTATCAAATATTTCAGTTGTAGCTGGAGGCGCTCTTGCCCGAGGCGGTATGAAAAAGCTCTGAAAGAACAAAGAACAGGCTTTTTTACTGAGCAGGTATCAGATAATTGCCCAAGGAGATGAGATAGTGAGGCATCATGGGAGACTCGGGCAGAGCTCCCACAAATACTGTTCATATGACAGTTTAAGAACCAACGAAATAGATGACATCTAATTCATATAATAGAGGTCAAAACAAATCATTTTTAAAGGTTTACTTTTTCCTTTCTTTGACTCCAATGTGAGATAAAAACACTGCCCGGGATAGCTGTTTCCACATGGTTCTCATCAACCATGCCTCATTGGCCAATCTTAAGCTTTCATCTAATGGAGATAGTATTGTATCCCAAACCTCATCGTACAGATTTAAGACAGTGAATGAAGCATTCTTAGTTCTATTCTGACCCTTCACTGTGATGCAGTCGTGACCCAGCAGCGTATTGGGTTGTTCCACTGCAGATTGTTTTTGCTACTTGCTTCTCCTTGAACGTTTGGCACATTTTGCCAGTAACGCAACATTTTTGATGTTCAATCTCGAACTCTGCAAACACTCCAGGATTTAAAGGGTCATTATTTCAGTGCATTTGGGCTTTCATACATAATATAGAGGATGGGTCTGGACTGTTTTATTAATGTCTGATCCAAAAGCGAGAAAACGTGTTAATATTGATAATGTATGGTGACATGGTCATGTATCCATACGTTTATGTTCTGTAATTTGTTACATCAACCATCAACCCAGGGATTACAGGGCGAAATTACCATTTTCTGCTACAATCTGGTACAAAGTATCTTTCCTTTTGGTCATTGTTTATTGTACATAAGTAAATATCATACTATTAAACAAAAGGTGAAAAGAGAGACAAACCAGCAGCTTGTTCCCAGTGCCACAGCTCCACACAGAAGCCGAAAACACCTTTGGGAATTATGACTTTCTATGCTGCAGTAATCCTGACCAAGTAAACGTCCCACTAAGACACACCACAACTCACAATCAACAGGCTTGACGCCAGGCAGCAGAAGCATATGACAGCGGAACCAATCGGAAAATAACTTTATAAAGCTACTCCACTCTTAGAAGAACAGTTAGAGTAAAATACATTTTATACATGCACTTCTTCCCTACTTCATGGCAAATACCATCCAAAGAACTAGTTGAACTGTTTACTGGAGTGTTTACAAAGTCAGGCTCAGAACTGTCATGAGGTGGATTTGAATCGATTTTCTCGATACCAAGAGCAGGAGATGAAGGTGGACAATCAGAGGAGTGGCTGGTGTCTAAGAATAGCCATCTCTGTTCCATACTGCACGATGATGGATCACAGGCTTCTTCACTTTGGTCATCACGTCATATTCTCTGGCTCTGCTGATTCCACACGGCAGCAGGACACACAGTGGTGTAGGTGTTGTTAGGGAGATAAAACATACAGTGATGCAACATCAAACAGCTTTTCTAAGATGTTCTTAAGTGTTGAGCTTTCAAAACACATGATTACCACTCATCTCCGAATAAACTAATTACATTAAAACCAGGAGAATTTAGTGCACATATCTCCTTCTCTAACTCAGCTACAGGTTGTAAAATAAGCCCATCCTGTCAAAACCAGGCACAGATAGTCATTGAAATTGAAGAAATGTTTTAACCTGGTAGAAGCCAGATTGAAATGTGTAACACTTATGATTCAACACATTGTCAATCTGGGATCTCTTGTTAAAGTAAGTGGTGAACGGTTGCACACACAAATACTTCATGCTGATTGGGTAAAGTATTACAATAGCAAAGAAAGTAGAGCACAATTCGTGGACGAGACAATTCAAAGTGCTTCACACAACAAGAAAAATGCCTTAAAATCATAAAACAGATAAATAAATAGAAGAGAAAAGTGTATAAATGTGTAAATGTATATGCACAGCTAAAAACTGAAACGCAGATTCCCCATGTTTGGTCCTGACTCTGGCACCAGCAGGAGGCCGGTCCATGTTTAGTCCTGACTCTGGCACCAGCAGGAGGCCGGTCCATGTTTAGTCCTGACTCTGGCACCAGCAGGAGGCCGGTCCATGTTTAGTCCTGACTCTGGCACCAGCAGGAGGCCGGTCCATGTTTAGTCCTGACTCTGGCACCAGCAGGAGGCCGGTCCATGTTTAGTCCTGACTCTGGCACCAGCAGGAGGCCGGTCCATGTTTAGTCCTGACTCTGGCACCAGCAGGAGGCCGGTCCATGTTTGGTCCTGACTCTGGCACCAGCAGGAGGCCGGTCCATGTTTGGTCCTGACTCTGGCACCAGCAGGAGGCCGGTCCATGTTTGGTCCTGACTCTGGCACCAGCAGGAGGTCGGTCCATGTTTAGTCCTGACTCTGGGCACCAACAGGAGGCCGGTCCATGTTTAGTCCTGACTCTGGCACCAGCAGGAGGTCGGTCCATGTTTAGTCCTGACTCTGGCACCAGCAGGAGGCCGGTCCCTGAGGTCCTCAGAGTCCGAGATGGTTTATATGGCACTAACATGTCTGAGATGTACTTTGGTGCTAGGCCATGGAGAGACTTGTACACAAGCAGAGCTGCTTTAAAGTCTCTTCTCTGAGCCACAGGAGCCAGTGCAGAGACCTGAGAACAGGACTAATAATCGTTCTTTCTGGCAGTGCCACCGCTTCCACATAACCTGCAGTGGTTAGGGCACTGACCAGATGCACTGAAGGTGCCCTACGCCCTCTTGAATGACATAATATGCTATTAGTGCTGCAGCTCCCAAATGTGGGGCATATATAGTAGGCCTACTTTGTCATTAATTGTTTATGGTTTACATTAACTCTAGGACTCGAGTGATGTCGCCTCTCTCTCTCTCGCTCTCTCTCTCTCTCTCTCTCTCCAAAGTGAGTTGGAGATGCGTACGGGCAGCTCCACTGTTAAGCCACATATTCAACAGACTCAAAAGGGTCTTGAGATGATGAAAATCGGCCTCATATTCAACCCCCAGCACCACTGAGCATTTCTGCTTACTGGCACCAAATGGCTAGCAGCGGCCCTGCTTCCTGGTTCTAGTCAGGACCTGAGCAGCAGCTTTCTGATCCTTTGGAGAGGCCAGTGAGCAGGCCATTACAGTAGTCCAAACAACTGGAGACAAACGCATGGATAAGTCTCTCCAAGTCTGGTTTAGACACTATACTTTTGACTTTGGCAATGTTTTTAGATGGTAAAAAGCTGCTGATGTTATTGATTTGATGTGACTGTTAAAGTTCAAGTCTGAGTCCATTATTACCCCCAGATTTCTAGAGAGATTCTAGAGGTAACTGCAAACACGTTTTTTTTGTTTCTGTGGCCAAAGACGATGATTTCAGTCTTGTCTGAGTTCAGCTGGAGAAAGTTGTTTTGCATCCACAAACTGATCTGATGCAGTGACAGAGTGAATCCATTGGTCCACAACGGTTTTGTGTGATGTAACCACCGAGCCTCTGCTGACCGATATGATATACTACAATGGTATTTTATTAGCAAATTAAAAACAGTTGATGCAAACTAACCACACTATTGCCTAGTACAACAACGTTTGAAAAATATTATACGGTAAGACGTTTTCAGGCCTCCTCATCCCAGTTTGAACCCTTCTTTTGTCCTGTAAGCTGGTTCTATATTTTGCACATGAGTGTTGGCACAGCATTGCATTGAGCCTGACCTTAAGTTGAGGTGATTAAAACAGATTGATGAAGTGCCAGAGGAGACCAGTTCCTATCTCATATCTGCAGCTGCCTAAATGAGAACGCACTGGCTTGTCTCCCGCTCTCACAAAAAAATGGAATCACAGTGCTGGCTCCGCTTTGATCTCCCAATATGAGTGTGGGTGGAAAGCAGCGCATTCCTACAAAGAACTGAGGCATTTCAATCTGGAAAATGATTCCAAAATCACCTAAAATAGCTCACATTTACAACAATGTTAGTTAAATTAGTCAAGCAAGCAGAAGTAAGAAGATTTTTTATTTTTTTTTTAATAAAAAGTTTATATTGATAATGTTAAACACAACTTTAAAACATGTTGCATATTGTAGCTCAAAATGTTCTTGATTACTATAGAACAATAAATAAAACTGAATGCATCTACTGTTAAAAAACTAAATCTATGTATTTATTTAGGTTTATTTAATAGGGTCGACCTATGGTCATGAGCTTTGGGTAGTGACTGAAAGAACAAGATCGCGGATACAAGCGGTCGAAATGAGTTTTCCTCGCGCTCCCTTAGAGATAAGGTGAGGAGCTCGGCCACACGGGGGGAGCTCAGAGTAGAGCCGCTGCTCCTCCATGTCGAGAGGAGCCAGCTGAGGTGGCTCGGGCATCTGTTCCGGATGCCTCCTGGGCGCCTCCCTCGGGAGGTGTTTCAGGCATGTCCCACCGGGAAGAGGCCCCGGGGAAGACCCAGGACACGCTGGAGAGACTATGTCTCTCGGCTGGCCTGGGAACGCCTCGGGATCCCCCCGGAGGAGTTAGAGGAAGTGTCTGGGGAGTAGGGAGTCTGGGAGTCCCTGCTTATACTGCTGCCCCCGTGACCCGGCCCCGGATAAAGCGGAAGAAGATGGATGGATGGATGGATAATAGGGTCGATTTTCATGAGCTCGTGTCACACACTAGTATCTGTCTCTAGTTGGGCTTTTATATATAATACAGTCGCAAACAATGAAATTAAATACAAAATACAATACATATCATAAATTATAAAACAGTTCAACAATGGATACACATCTGACCTCAGTATTTGTTGTTCTCAATAAAAAGACCCATTATTTACCTGTAATCCTTTGGTTCTACAGGTCAAGAGTTCCATTTTTTGTGAAGTGAAAGCTGATTGTCCAAAAGTTCAATGCATTGGGACTCCTCTGGTAACCGATCCCACAGCCCTGAGAGGAACTAGCTATACATTTTCTACAGTCCAGCGGTTGTGAGGACTATACCAGGACTAACAATCGACTAAACAGAGAGAGTAGAACAGAACATGCACCGTAGGCTACGGCATAATCCTGACCAAATCAATCTTAACAGATTTATTTGAATTGGCACATTGTTTTAAATAGGCCAGTGGTGCTGTCCAGGTGTATTCATTGCACACAACCCAACTCACCTTTTTGCTGTAAGTCTTGCGGGTAATCAGGCTAACACACAACATTATTCACACACAATGCATGAGCAGTCACCATAAAGAGAAGTGTTCACATCTATAATACATGCCTCTGTCGGTCTGAAACATGGCGATGCCCTGGGGAAATTCTCCCGTAACACAAGCTCCTACAATCAGTGCCTGTGTTAGCGTGCGTTGGCGTGTTAGCTTGTATGGTGTTCTGTGTGGGACTAATGACTTGAGTTTGTCTACAGTGCTACAAGCTTACTTGCTCCGATATATTTAGCTCTTGATAACTGTGTAAAGTGTGAACAGATTTATGTGTGTGTGCATAGTCAACTGTAACTTTCGGCAATTGTAGAATAGTTGTTTTTTTATTCGATGTCCAAGAGACATTTGGACTACAGGCTCTTCAAGATTATGCAAAACTTTGTAACGGTTCATGTTAAAGGGGTTGAGCCATGTATTGGATTTTATTTGACATTTTTCATGAACAATTCAAATCAGTTTTACCTCTGTCCAGATTGTAACTCAGATACGACTACTCGAGAGATATATTGTAAAAGCATCTCCTAGGGTGAAAACCAGACCGCTGTGTCCTGTCTGGATTTATTTATGGAATGTTTTATTCTCCAAAGCAGGTTGTGCACTGTTAGCAGGCTAATTTAAGTGAGCTTTACAAACTGAGCTCTGGAATACAAGTTTTTTAAAGCAGTCAAAATCAGGTACAACACATTTAATTAGTTAAAGGCGCAATGGACAATTTTTCGGCGATTTGAGAACACAGGCGGAAGTGCGCATGCGCACTCCCCCGTGTGGACTGATACAACACACACGTGCGTTTGTTTATTAGCGCAACGGATCACATCGCATCTCTCGTCTCCCGTAGATTTCTGTCCACTTCTGCGTCAGCTCGAACAGTCTTTCTCCGTCTTCATTTTGCCCTGTACACTGAGGGAACTATATTATGATAGATCCATGCGCTTAGACACGCGGAAACGTGAGGACGAACTGCACGCGGCTGCAGGTGAGCGGTAGGTGCGTTTTATGATTGATACGTGGCAGGACAAATGATTTATCCACGCCACGAGGAAATATGATAAAAAATTTGCTGAGAAAAATCGTCCATTCCACCTTCTATATATATATATATATATATATATATATATATATATATATATATATATATATATATATTATATATATATATATAAAAGTCTTATGTCCATCGCGCTCTTGTTTCCTGGTTTTTCGGTATCGGTATAGAACTTCTCTCCGTTTATTTTCCTGCTGCATCAACTGCCACATAAACCTTCACCATTGTGATAATAGTAAAGAGTGCGATATCATTAATGACGTTTTGGGCCTCTTTGAGCCATGTTTCCTCGTAAATCGAAGCAGAAAAACTCCGGGGCTTGTATGGGGAGACGAGTCTGGAGCAGCGCGGAGCCGGGGGGAAGGGGGCGGGAGGCGGCAGGCGGGAGGGGGAGGGGGGATGGTGACGCGTGCCTGTGGTTATGACGCGGTCCTGTGAACACCCCCCGTCAGTTTGGAGATTCGAGGAAAGGAGATAGTCTGTAATATAGCTAAACACTGCGGGAATTAATCAAAAAAACACTCTGGGTACATATATGAAGCACAAAGAGCAATGTAAGAAGGTTAAAAGCTCTGAAATGTCGATTTTGCATGTTATGGGACCTTTAACCTGCATGATTTCTTTGAACCTGTTTAATTGTTGTGTTTGGTATTAGGTCAACACATTTACTTTGTGTGCAAATCCTTTCAACTGACAACAATATTGCTTTTGTGATCAGTATTTCCACCACATTCTGAATGTGAAAAAAATCGTCTTAGATCCTTTGGGACATTAGGACAAATGTTGTGCCAATTTAACCATAACAAAACCAGCAAAACAACTTCATTCAATTCAAACAAAAAAGCTAAAGATCTGACCTGCTGTTGAGATATAATGTCAATGGCAAATGCAACCTATATAATAATAAAGTAAGGTCTGTGCTGTCTCTGGTAGTTTTGTTTATCCTTCAGAGTGAGTGCTCATCCTCAGCACCAGCTGTCGTCTGCTCTGGACCTGGCTGAGATTTGGCAGCCTTTGTCACCAGCCTCTGCTGGATCACTTAAACACTGCTTCTCTTCAACCGTGTCTCTGAAGTAGTTTAACACATTTGTTTGTCAAATTAGAACATGTTATGCAGAATGTACTTTTTAAATAATATGATGCTTTTTTCTCATCTGACCAAGAGTTGTATTTTAAGTAATTTATGTGTCCTCTGAGTAGTCCCTGTCCATCTCCCTGTACTAACATCGGAATTATTGGACACATTTGCATATACATAAAGGTTCAGAAACAGAAAATGAATACAAATCTGCCACTTGCTACAGTGAAAAGAAGCAGGGCCAATAGCCGAGGATCAGTTCTGCAGTTTTGAACCGGAAGTCAGTATTCTTGTTTCTAATAGTCAATCAAAACTTTTCATACAAATATTGTAAAAATGTGGTTTACCTGTTCACAGAATCTAACCAATCAAACACCTTGTCCCCACCATCCCCACATCAACCCTCAACACTATGTAAACACACACACAACCACGCACATATACCCACGCACCCATTTCCACAAATGCCAACACACCCACAATACAATAATGTACACGATGCTGAGTACAGATGAACCCGTTGTGAAAGCACCGTCAGAGAGTGGCCAGTAGCCACAGGGCACAGACACAGGGCCCAGAGGAGAGACGAGGTAGACACTAAACTTACCCACAAGTCAAGCCCACGAGAAGAGTCTTGTTTCCATCACTGAATTGACATGGATCATAATGACAATTAACAAAATGTAAAATTATTATCTTCAGTGTGATTTTATTATTAAATACCATTATGAAAAAAAAGATTGTTTGTAAAACAGATCACACCTGCAAATGCAGACAGGACAAGTCTACAGCTGTAAGCCATGTCAAGGCCACAGCTCCAGAACGGCCTGTAGCCTTTAAAAGCTGTGTTTAAGTGAATGTGCATTTACTTTGCACAATGTGATGATGGAGTGCTGTCCTCTCTGGGGAAGCATCGTACTAACCCTTTCCAAGTCTATTAGTTCAGAGCTGTGGGCCTGCAGATTTATTTTATGTTTAGATCCAATCAATGAGTGAGTTTTATGTGACATCTCTGTTTATCTGCCCAGGAGCCAGGCTCTCAGGGAAATGACTCTGATGGTTTGCTTGATACAGCAGATATCAGAGGAGCCGCAGTGGACAAACAGGAAGTAGTGGAATTGTAGGAAAATCTGGTCTGTATTTTTGTCTTGCCTAGTGCTAGCTTTTTTTTAAGTATCATTCCACTGACTGGAATGTTATGTTTGGGAACATAACATTTTAATTTCTGGCTATAGATGCTTCAAATGCTTTTGGAAGATTGATATTGTAGCACTTTTCCAAATACTCAAGTCGCTTCACAATTTTATGCATTAAGCCGTCTTCAGACCGGGGCGCCAAAAGCGTCAGTTTACATTCAAAGTCTATGTAAACGTCGAACGCAGGACGCTGGTCTGTCTTCAAATGTACAGGCGTCCAACTTCTGCGTCGGGCGCCGTGGTGTGAAGACGGCTTTATTCATTCATTCATGGTAAGCAAATACTGCAATACCACAGCTGCCCAGAAGTATTCCAAGTGGTCTTCCATTCCAGTACTATCCAGTTCATACCTTAGACTATATCAGGGGATTATTGAAATGGCCATATAAACTTGCAACAATATTGGTTTCCAAGATTTGTCCAGATGCCATTTCTTGTTTCTGATTTGCTTAGGTAGGTGAGTGAAATTAAATTGCTCTTTAAAATTGTAAAATTGACCAACAGTAGTAGTGGACACCATTGTAAAAAAAAATGGACAAAAGTGCCTCTAGTTAATTTTAAATTATTTGCACCTACTTTATTCTTACACTTTTTATTCACAAAAATGTGTTTTTTAACCACTTTTCACAACTTTTACTTCCCAGTGCTGCTAAAGCTAACAAACATTTGCTTGCTAGCAGTGCACTTCCTGCTTTGCGGAAACAATTCGCTCTATAAATTGATTCAGAAAGCCTACAGCGGTCTCATTTTGACCCAAATAGCTGCTTTCACAATATATCTGTACAGGAACAAAACGTATTTTACTCTTTTATACATGAAAACATCAGGTACAGCCCTTTAACTTATTTTCAAGAGCCTTGCCTGAGCAGCTCTGTGTTCTAAACCACAGGCAATCACTTTCGCTGCACTGTCCAAACAATCCCATCTTCCTGCATTTTTTAAATCCAATCTTGATTCACCATTCATAATTCATGGCCCCTACAAATTGCATTGATTATGTGCCTTAAGTACATGGGACACCTGGTTCGTTATGTGGCTGCTGCTGACCTTAACAGACCTTTTACGCAATCAAGACCATGTTTTTAGGACAACCGCCAAGGAAAGAAGTTGAAAATGAAGTGCATACAGAGGACATACTACTTCCTCCTCATCCCTGCCTTCATGCACCATCTATAATTCAAATGCAGTTCTCTCCCACGCGGACGACTACGCGGTTGGTTGTAGAAAAATGCTGCAAAGGAGGAGCGTTGGATGGATTAAAAAGAAAGATGTGCTAATTCAACAATCAACAACCTTTGATCCTTACTCTGCCATTAAGCCAATACCAAACCCCAAATTTTCTATATACAATTGTACAAACATAAAAAGTCCTCATGTGTTGGGGTGCAGTTTGGAACAGAAATAGCAGCAGTAGATGAAAGAGGGTGAATGTGGTAAAAATGGAATATGAGAGACAGGTCTAAGAATAGTGATCACACTCCACGGTTTTCAGATCTTTACTCGTGACAGGGAAGATTGTTACTATGGACTGCAGAAGGTTAAACATTTAGGGCTTGTGTTGACTCCTACTCAACACAAGATAAAGATTTATTTCTACATAAAATTAGAGGTTTAAGTGTTTTAGTTCCGTACAATGCCTTTGCCGTATTGTTGATATACAGCTTAAATATTGAATGCTGTGAACTATAATTTTCCATCCCAAGTAGAACATTGCTTTTTAAAAGACCACTACATATTCTGGTATACAAGGCAAAAGATATATCTAGAAGAATACTATAACCTCAAAAGATGGGATGCACTGAAATGTTACTGTTTACTGACTGAAATGTTACTGTTTACGGATTCCAATTAGAATTAAAAGTAGCCTCTGACAAATGATAGAAACATGATAGCAAGCTCAACTTCCCTTCAAGTTCTGTCCGTGCAGGTTTATGTCTGATGTATCATGTGATGAATTTATTCATTTGTCTAAGTATATTCGTAAGAGAAACCAATAATACTAGCAATTATTCCATCTGTGCATCTCAAAGAGGAATGGGAAGAAGTATAAACATATATTAGAATGTGATGTAGGTGTCGGAGGAACAGCCCTCAGCTGGTTTAAATCCTATTTATCGGAATGGTGCCAATTTGTTAATATCAACCAGAGCTCCTCACCTTGCTTCAAAGTAACCTATGGTGTGCCTCAGGGATCAGTACTCGGTCCAATTCTGTTTACTCTTTATATGCTGCCGTTAGGCAACATTATCAGAAAGAATTGGCATTAACTTCCACTGCTATGCAGATGACACTCAGCTGTATTTATCAATGAAACTCGATCAGAGCGATCAAGTAGACAGACATAGTGCTTGTGTAAAGGATATAAAAACCTGGATGAATTATCAGCTTCTTAACCCTGAAAAAACCGAGGTCATTGTGCTGGTCCTAAACATTTACGAGACGCTTTCTCTGAACAGATGTCAGTATAGCCTCCAGTTCTACTGTAAGAAACCTCAGAGTCTTATTTGACCAGGAGCTCTCATTTAATGCACATATAAATCAACCCTGTAAACCAGCCTAGTTCCATCTGTGTAATATAGACAAAATCAGAAGAATCCTGCCTAAAAGCGATGCTGAACATTCATAACGTCTAGATTAGACTACTGTAACTCCTGCTCGCAGCGTGTCCTAAAAGCTCCATAAAAAGCTTTCAACTGGTTCAAAATGCAGCAGCAAGATTACTAACAGGAACAAAAAGAACACATTACGCCGGTGCTGGAGTCTCTTCACTGGCTCCCCGTCGAGTTTAGAATCAAATTTAAAATCCCCATCCTACCTCAAAGATGCTATAGAACCATATCATCCAAACCGAGCTGTTTGCTCAAAATGCTGGCCTTCTGGTGGTCCCAAGAGTCTCTAAAAGTACAGTAGGAGGTCGAGTGTTTAGCTCCCACGCTCCTGTGTGATGGAATCAGCTCCTGTCCATGTTAAAGAGGCTGACACAGTCTCTTCATTTAAGTCCAGGCTTAAAACGTTCCTCTTTGAAATCACTTATGGTCAGGTCAGTTACAGAAATATAAACCCACAGTTTCAGCTACGCTGCCCAAGGAGCAACTGTGCTGGGGAAGTATGGCAGCTTGAGCACTATCCTGACTACTTATTCTATCAAACAATATTTCATATTTAATTTCACTTGCAATCTGTTCATTGCCTTTTCTTTTTCTTTTTCTCACTTCCCTCGATCCCCGAGGGAGTGGGATAGATGACTTGTGGACCCAGATGCTCCTCTCCTGGTGAAGCAGTCTCTACTCCATAAGAACGGTCCTTCATCTGCCTGAAGAGCTGGTTCTCCTCCTGAGTGGCTCCAGCTCCAGTCTCCCTCGCGTCCGCATGTCTGTCTGATGGATTCAGATCCCCCTTCACTCTGGAACTCCTCCAGGTTTGTACTTTTTCCCAAGGAGGTTTTTTGTAGTTTTTCCTGGCCGAGAAGGAAGGTCTAAGGACAGGGGACACTGGAACATCGTCCTTCGTCCCTATGGACATTGTTTAATCAGTTTTTCACTATCGCTCTCAGAGGCAACTGTTGTTGTGATTTTGGGCGTTACAAAAATACATTGAATTGAATTGACATATTAAATCCCTTTTCCTTATCAAACAACATATAATGATCTTGCAAACTCAGAGATAACTACATAATCAAAACTACATGTGACTGCATGAGATCAAAATTGTATTGGTGAAAATGTTTTACTGTGACATAACCTCTGGAGTTGGTGTTTAAGTCTGTTTTTCCGAGTTGGCGGTTGGATCATTGTAGTTTCTGAGATCATATGAATACAGCATGAGCCTCTTCTGACATCGAGGGGTTTGATGTCACAGGACTTGTAAAATGCAGAAAGAGATAGTTGGCAACAGACACAGTTTTAGACCGTTTTAGACCAGAAAACAAAAAATAATCTAATTTGGACTAAAAGGCCAAAAATGGATAAGGAACTGTAGAACATAGCTACTAAAATGCTATGTACACAGTTAGGCAAACATGTTGTCCAACAATAACATATTATTAACTCACTATTAACTCACATTCTTCATAATTGCTGTTGTGTACACCGTTCTTGTATCCATTAAAGACTTTTATCCAGCCTGACAACATATAGGACACTGATCTTCAAAGTGGTGTGTTGGTTTGGTTGCAGCTCCTTCAGCGTCACAGAGACAGTGCCGCAGAAAAGTCACAGTTAATGATCCTCTGTCGTGACCAAAGCCGTTGTAGCTGCTCAGTGGGAACACACGCATTAACACAAGGCCGTTCAAAGGAGACATTTACATAGAGCTTTATTTTGGCTCCTGGTCACTCATATAAACATGCCTTCTCACCACATTGATTGGAGGTTCTTCTGCCATTTGCCCATGTGCGTCTTATTGCAGTGAGATATACGATATTGACTAAACTGAATACCAGTATCAGACAATTAACCTTAATGTATATGCTAAAACATTTTCTTGGGTGAGGTACGGTATATACAGTATGTATGGTATGTATGTATGTATGTATGGTATGTATGTAAGTATGTATGGTATGTATGTAAGTATGTATGTATGTATGTATGTATGTATCTAGGTATGTATGGTATGTATGTAAGTATGTATGTAAGTATGTATGTATGTATGGTATGTATGTATGTATCTAGGTATGTATCTACGGTATGTATGTATGTATGTATGGTATGTATGTATGTATCTATCTATCTATCTATCTACGGTATGTATGTATGCTTTACATTTTACACACAAAAACTGAAATGATCGGTGCTCACTCCTTGACCTATTCTGCACATTTAGTTGTAGTGTGTGGTGTTGGTGTGAGTGTCCTATAATAACTATTAAAAAGTAAGGTTTTCAGGTAGACTATTTCAAGGGCTAGGGTATTTTATATAAGTGTGCAAGTGTGAATCTAAAATAAACCCATGCACATTACATTGTTATTACCCCCTTTTTATCGTTGATGTAGGCAACCTGCAGCCCATAATAATAATATGTGAGTAATACGCAGGTCTATTATCCTGATGTGGCCCACAGCAGAATGCACGTGACTGCAGTGGTCTTTCCTTCAGAGGGTTTCCCCGGTATCCCCCCTCCCTCTCTTATCTCTACTATTCTGCTGAGCCAGCGTCACATGGATTATGCTTCATCCAAAATGGCTACCTCCTCCTCCACCTCCTCCTCCTCCCCCCGCTCTTCTCTCTCTTATTCTCTCTCTGTCCATAAAAGCATGCACGCTGCAGGTGGACTTTAAAAAATACATGACCCTGGAGGACGGGATTGTCAGTCAGTGTTTTCACAGAGGAAGAGGAGGGAGAAGACATGACTGTGTATGTGGCAGCTCAGCAGGCTAATTACTGCTGCAGCATCTGTCAGAAGAGATAAGAACAAGGGTGGATGGTTAAAGGCACTCATCGGCGGGTCTGGGTAAACAGACCATACGGACGAGATTATATGTAATTGTTAGATTTTCAAAGGTGTTCACGGTATTATCTATGTCCTCAAACTGGTAAAGTAGCGTTTTAATATTCTGCACCCTCAACATGAAATAACTAAAGGTGTGGAAAATCATTAATTTCAATTCTAATTTTCAAATCCTGTGTTGATGTTATGACTGATTTGTGCCGCTGTGTTTGCCAGGACTCCCCTGTAAAAGAGATTACTATAGAATAGGGATGTCACAATATCAAATTTTACTGTTATGATTATTGTGAGAAAAAACATCACGATTTAACGATTATTCACAATTTTTGAGACTGTGACAAAAAAAAGAGGAAACTTTTATTTTCTTTCATTCCTGTGACATGTTTCTGTTCCTCATGTTTGTGACCGGCTTTATGAAAATGAACTTTCTGAGAGACAAAATAGAGTTAAGTATGACAATAATAGCCCAATATAAAAAAAAAGTTCTTTACAGTCTATTTATGTAAATAATTTGCTAAAATGTTCACGATTATTATTTTTTAATTCTCACAATTATATTGTGACCTGAATAATCACCATTATCAATTAACTGGTCCTTTTTGACCTTTGACACTCCAATAATACCAAACTATTATTAGGTATTAGAACTGGCCAATATTGAAAATCTCTTTCTCTCTCTCTTTCACTATCTGTCAAGAAATTACACATGAATCAATGCTATTACTCAACAGTCAGAGAACATAATTCAACTTAGAATATTAAACGACACAGAAACGTCAGTCTTTTGTGTGGCTTGCAAGGGAGAGGAAGGCTTAGCCGAGTCAAAATGTTGTAAGCAACCTGAACGACTTTCCAAAATCACTCTCAGCGTTCCTCCCTCTTACAAGTCATTTTATTAAAATCACACATAGAAAAGAAGGCGGGTCACATTTCTCATTGGTCAGCTTCACATTAAGGCACTTGTCTTTTACGACTCTTTGGTATTATCTTTAGAGATAAAAACCTTGGTGAATGTTCTACCCATCTGGTCCCCAGGATGGGAGGAACATTCCTCACGGCTGCTTCTACACATCTTCGCACATGTTATTGGAAAAACATGCCTTTCCCTCCCCCCAGGCTAATGATGCAGATAACTTTTAACACACAAATATAATCATATATTTACATTTTATCACACTATCTCTTCTCTCTCTCCCTCTGTCTATCTCTCTGTCTCTCTCTTTTTCTCTCTCTCTCTTACAACATCTCTTCCCTCTCTCTTCTCTCTCCCTCCGCCTCTCTCTCTTCTCTCTCTCTCTCTCCCTCTGTCTCTCTCTTTCGCTCTCTCTCTCTTTCGCTCTCTCTCCCTTTCTCTCTCTATATACCTCTTCTTTCTCTCTCTTTATTCTTTAGAATAATTAGACTAACAAAGTGTGTGATCTGTCAAAATCTTGTCAAGTACTGGACTGTAACACGTGTTGTGTTTAAGGGTTGGTCTTGATTTTATGGAGAAAATGCATTTTGAGAAACAGCCTTGACATCATGCTAAAATATATGCTATATATGAGGTTCAAATTTAAAAAAAAAAAAAATCACTGTAAAAAAGAATAACTATACCCTTGTTTGAAATCCTTATTACTTTATATTTTGGGCAAGACACAATCAAAACTTTACACTTTGCCTTAACTTAACCAGGAAAGTACCATGGACATTATAGGTGGGATGTCACGATTATTTGGTTAAAGCTTTAAAGAATCTAAATCTGCAGCATTTCCTTCACACATGGAGCTCGGATTAAACGCTTTTCGGTCCTTTTCTGAACAGGTTTTGAATGTGTTGTTGTTGTTGTTGTTGTTGTTGTTGTTTTATGGCGGTTGGCATCCAATTGTTGCATTACCGCCAGACTTGGATGGAGAATGTGGAACATCTTATCAAAATGGGGCCAAAGGGCTAAAGATTCTAAACGAGGCTTTGATGTGAGGCGTGCTTGAGCTTGGACACACCAAAACCTTTATAGATGAGTGACATGTTCATGTAACTCTCATGCACACAAGGCCAAATGTTCCTTGTTTGTGGTGATTAGAGGAGTTTGTTGCGGCTGAGGGAAGAAGTAGATTTGGTGTTTGTCTGAGCTTGGATCAAAGGCTGCTGAGGTGTGTGAGTGTGTTCAGGCTTTAACAGAACGAGCCTTTAGAATCAGGGCTTAGCACTGACAGCTCCTGTCACTGCCTCCACCAGAGAGAGGCGCACGTGCAAACTGCAGCAGAAAGAGAAAGAAAACTGTACATTTGAATCCAGCCATGATTGTTGGCCATTGATTAGTGTCACGAAACCAAAATTCAAAGTCGATTTCAATACCAGTGATGATTAAAACACTTTCCATAGAACAATAATGCTTTATTTAATATTACCATGTGGTCTTACGCTAGTTCTAAAAACTAAGACCATTCTAAAACTATGCATGCATTTGTTTATTAATTCATTAATTCATTAATTTATTAAGGAAATTGCAGAATATACTTATTGGTCGGATCAGATACGTAGCTACAAGCTCATTTTCATCTGTTGTCCCTCGGCAGAAGCAAAGTGACAGGTTCACTGTGTGCTAGTATTCCATAAAATGGAATGGCTACAAACAAACAAACAAACAAACAAACAAACAAACAAACAAACAAACACACAAACAAACAAACACACAAACCAAACACCAACAACCAATCCTGATGGTGATTGGTTGTTGGTGTTTGGTTTGTGTGTTTGTGGAGCACCTCACCTGACAATCATTTTCCAATCACTTAGTCTTTAATATTCGCTTAGTTATTGCACTAAATAAGACATTTTAATGAAATCCGATTCACATGAAGCCAAAGTAATTTAGCTTGAGGACATTTTGAGCAGCCAAAATATTTTTTCCATAGAAACACAGAGAATGTGTTGTGCCCTCTCCTCTCAGCACATGGCATGTTTTGGGCTCTGTTTGCGGCCCAGATGATGATTATTCACATTCTAAATTCGGTGACTTTTTTGGTAATCATTTAATTGCCATCAAAGTGATTTGTTTCAGCCGTAGAGCTACTAAACTTAATTCACATTTGTGTGGCCCAATTAACCAGCCGTCGCCTCACAGGGCTTAATAGTTGATTTGCAAAAATAGTTGATTTGTCAGAAAGAAAAAAAGAAAATTAAACAATGAAAACAGTTATTTAATAAAAAAAAACTAGCAATTATTCTTCTGGGCATAATTTAAGAGAGTTTTAAAAGGGAAGAGAAGGCCATGGGGATAGAATACAGAGGTCATATTAAAAATAATCTTACCTTGGGTAAAACAATGGCATACTGGGCTTCTGTTCCAAAGTGTCAGCAGGATGAAGGTCAGATAAACTGTGCAAAAAGCTTAAAAGCTTCTTGTGTTAATAAAGGAGCTGCATTTGATTACACAGTTACAAGCAAATTCAAACAATCAATCCAGATTAGTGTGATATCCCTCTAGGTCTCAAGGTCTCTGCACTTACAACCCTGTCTTCAGCTGTTTGGTGGACACACAACACAATGTGACATTTCTCCTTCATCTGCTGGGGTAGAATGTCACAGCCAGTTCACACAAACTGATTCATGTGTCTTTCCATTCACACTGAATCCACGTCCAGTAAACAGAGCACATGTCTTGAATAGCAGCGGTGGCGTACCTTTACAAATAATACTTTCTAGGTCTAATGATCGTAATGGCTAGTGTTCATTTATTTACTGTGCTGAATAGTAAGCTGATGTAATGTACAGTATAAGCAATGCTGAGTGGGCAGCCAAAACCATTACCTTCCTCTGAAACAGCTCCTTGTCTACTTACATGGCCATTTATCTCTGCCCTCTTCATTCAGCAGATAAGACTCTGGGGCTCGGATCAAGAGCTGTCAGTCCACTGTATATGCACCGGGAAGATCAAGAGTGGAACATTTTTAATTTCACTAATCACTGCTTAAAGCGTTCTGAAAACCACTGAAAAGGTTTTGAATATATGTCCTCTGCCACACCAGTGAAGCACAGAATGAAATGGCTTGAAACAGATCAAATGGCTTTCTATACCGGCTTTATTCTCAGGGGGGCTTCAAAGAGGGTTCTCACAGGTCCAACATGATGGAATGGTAAGGTAATTTATTCTGTAAAGTATTTTAAAGAATCATAACTGTTCATTTTTACTACTTGAGATGAAAAGAGAAGGATATCAGGTCACCAATGTATCCATAAATCTTCACCACACGCTGCCTTCATCCTATTATTAAGCATCTTATCATCTGTAAACTTGAAAGAAAGGACCATTTCAGTCCCTATAACACTTTGGCATGAGAGCGGATTGGCAGTGCAGGTGATATCACCCTGCTTTGTTTGTTTTCTGTCCGAACAAGCAGTTATAAAAGCTATAAAGCTGCACCAGTGGCCAAAAGTCCATCCATGCTTCAACAAGTGGGGACAAGGTCAAATGTATTTGTGGAATATACCTACATTTAACCTATTTAATGAATGTACTACAATGAAATTTCCCCATGTGTGAACAATAAAGGACTATCTTATCTTATCTTATCTTATTTAATTAGTTTAAAGATGTCTCTGACCAGCTTCAATGCTGTGCATCCGTCACTTTTTCCACATTTTGATATGTTACGGCCTTATTCCAAAATTGATTACATTTCTTATTTGCCTCTAAATTCTAGAAACAATACCCCACGATAGCAACGTGAAAGAAGGGCTTTTTGAGTATAACACAGCTTCTCCCATTCGTCCTCTCAAGCTCCATCAGGTCCTTGTTGTCCTGGCTGTGTGCTTAGGGTCGTTTGTCGGAAGATGAACCTTTGCCCCCCTTCTCCTTGATCCCCCCTTTGCCTTTGAAATTCTTTGAACTTCATGGCTTTGTTTGTGCTCTGACACGGTTAACTGTGGCACCTTATATAGACCGTCATGTAGGTTTCCAAATCATGACCAATTAACTGAATTCCCCACAGGTCGACTCCAATCAGGTTGTAGAAGCATCTCAAGGACGATCAGTTGCCAAAACAATGTACTTGAGCTCAATTTTGAGTGTCATGTCAAACACTGTGAACACTTAAGTTGATGCTTTTCTCTTTTTTAATACTTTTCCTTTCAATTTTGTATTTTTTTTACTATGCCAAAGATGTCAGTATTATCACTCATTTGTCCAGGAGTGATCCATTGTAGAAAAAGACTAAGTTATAGATAATTTTCTTATTTCAAGCTAACAAAAATCACTCAAAACCTGTAAAATATTCTCACATAAGCAATCAAATCCAACCAAGTCAAACGTTTTTTTTGGGGCATCTATATTTTGGTCACAGCTGTTGAAAAGTTGTCGGGCGGGCGTCTTTGAATGGCAGCAGCCTATCCGAGCACGACTTCATCTCATTACTGTCACAGATCAAAACGCTCTAAATCAGAATCACATCAGCTCAACCTGGGGTGCTTTCTCTTACACACTTTTCATCCGGAACATTCCTCACGTACCCTGCATCACGGTCTCGGATGGCTGCACCTGCTCTTCATGAACATTTTTTCGTGAGAATGCCGAAAAGCCGCCGAGGCTACGCTGCACTGATTTCCCATTGCAGCATTCTACCACATCTCCGCGCCACAATCATCTTAAAGCTTATTTGACATTCAAAATCCTTTGGCTCATTGCGGAGGCTTTGGTTTTGTGTGTATCAGCAGCATCTGATGCATTCACTGTGGATATTTTTCAATCACGGGTTTCCTTAATATCACCATGCGACACTGATTAACGGGACTGACAGGGGCTGGTGAATGTGCCCATCATAATGACAATAATAACTCGACATGCAGCAATGAGATTTAACCACTTTTTGTTTCTCGCTGCCGCTTTCAAATGATTAATATCGTCGAGAAATATGAACACTGACTGACTTGAGATACATGGGATTTTAATATGAGTGATGATTTAGCCGAAACATTTTTCAGGCCAACAAAAAAGTAATTAAAAGAAACTAAGGAGAAAAGAAGACTGCTGAAAAAACACATCTGTGCCGTCTGTGAATAGTTACTTTGTGGGCAGTGTGTTGCCTTTTATTCGAACACAGAAAAGGATATTAATTGAGTTCACACTTCGACAATATGAGAGGGAAAGCCATCAAACATTGGCTTCTGTAAACAGATTATACTTATAGGAGTGACTATGTGCACGCCACTGCAAATAAAAGCAAGACATTTCCTCCCTGAGTGAAGGAGGTTAATTAAGATCAAGATTTTCAACCTTTTTTGAGTCGCGGTACACTTTTTTTCTTTGTAAAAATACCACAGCACTAAAACATAACCAAAATATCTATAAATGGTAGTGGTGATTGTTTTGCTTTTTGTTTAACATTTGTTTCACTAGTTTTCTCCCGGCCCACTGGTTGAAAATTAAGGGGTTTTAATCCAATTTGTGTAAACTTGGATTACTGGATTAATTTGATTTACTAAAAAGGTACATGGGGCCATAATAGTAATGGCAGATTTATCTTTTCAAATGCTCTATGTACACGATGTACTGTAGGAGTGGTAGATGTACAAAAATACCTAATCCAATATAAATCTGTCCATTTTTTCTTTTATTTTATGACCCTATTTTATGCATGCCTTTATTTTATGATACTGTACTATTATTTTTTGCTTGATGTTGTACCACATTGCAGACACAAATTTCTAGTTTGTAAATGGTTGTCTTAAAATGCCAATAAACCTTTTTTCCCCTAATTTCTAAACTATGTATTAGTTGAGGTTTAAGTATAAGACACCTGAAATACTGTGAGATTACCCACAAAGATTCAGAAATATCACTTTATACTGAGATTTTGATGTTTTTTGTTTCTTCAGCTTCTTTTACGCATTTAAAAACAAAACAGGATTGGAAGATATGCTACATTTGAACATTGAGTACTGTACATTTATAAACAATGTACAGTACTCAATGTTCAAATGTAGCATATCTTCCAATCCTCTGGGTCAGTTATCCATTTGCTTAATTTCTGTGATCTCTGGTTTAACTGTTTGCCTTTTCTTGACCAATAACTCATGTTTCATTGATGAATTTCTGACTTTCTATCAGTAAATTCAACAATTTTGAGAAGCCTTGTGAGGAAACTGCTGTAATGTATTGTTTTTATTTTTTTATAAACTGAATTAAATTAAATTGTCTGATGTCCAAGGCCCTACAGATGTCCCATGTGGAAAAAGATAGCAGACACCACTCACATTTACAATCTTCAGAGAAACGCACAATGTCGTTCGTCCTTACAGGAATTTAAATCTTACAGTGACTTTGCATGGACCCAAAGCTAACACGCCACACTTATGTTAATTATCTTTAAAGCTCTTTGTGTGTTGGAGGAGCTATGGAGTTTGTGTAGGAGAGCCCACTGGACCGGCCCCTCGTGGGGACAGATTAAAACTGCATATGTAATGACCTTTATTGTGAGGGAGACAGCTGGCAGGTAACACTTACTGCTTTAATATGGACTAATCATCCCACAAGTAATTACAATTATTTCTCATTAGCACAGAGTATCCATGGGGAGGTCACCCTGTAGTCAGAGGGAACCGTGTGCTTTGTGGTTTGGCTCAGCACTCTAGCATGTTATTGTTATTGATCGTCACCTACGTCAATGCTCACGTCAACACATTTAAAGAGATGAAATACTGTTCCCTTAAGGTTAAAGTCATGCATTTAATAACCGTTAAATAGTAGCAAATTCACAACAGATTCATTAATATATAATATATATTAATATATTATAAATCAAACCAAAAGAGCACAACAGAAATACATTTAGTTGTCGGCAAGTCAGCAATTACGTGTTTTCGATGAATCGATGACTACACTCTTGTAGTCATCTGGACTTGATATGTTGTGACACTCATCATCACACAGGGAGGAGAGAGAGAGAGAAACAGGTACAATAGGAGGCTGATTGCCCATTAAAGGGTAAACAGCTATTAACAGCTTAACCTCTTTGATAGTAAACAAAGAGGTTTAAGTTTCTGGTGAAACCAATAACACCTTTTCATCAGGAGGTCCCGCCCGGTGGGCAGGGGCTACTCAGAGGAGGATCAATATCTGAGTTCCCGGCCTTGATTCGCAGATTGAGAATGACTCTCGGATGAGTGTCGAAATGTTTTGTTTTTTTTCATTTAAGTGAAGTCCAGATGATACAACTGAATCTTTTTCTACAATGGAACACTCTTGGACGAATGAGGGACTACATCGACAGAACAATTGTGGTGATAATTATAACAGCGATAACAACAGCTACGATAATAATAGTGACAATGGAATTCTTTCAATCAAATAAAGTTTCAAATACGATGACTGAAGGCTTCTAGACAGAGAATTTGTATTTTTTTTGTTTTTTTTTCATGATAATCTGAAATATTTTTTCCTTTTTTGACAGTTTGATTTCATAATGCCACTGTCTTTGTTATAAAAGGTCTTTTGTATGTGTTTTAGAGTCTGTACAGTTTGTTTAATTATTACCGGTACAATCACCACAAGACAACAAGTATTATTTTAATAGTCGACTAATCGCGATTAATTGGATTCATGTTGCAGACCTAAATGACAGAATTAATGATCCAGTGAGTTGAAAGTGTGTCAATTAAAGCTGGATTTTGAAAGAACTTGACAAAATGATAACATGTAAAATAGACTCCAGCTTGTATGTAGCTTCATGAGAATTGCTCGTGACCCAGCTTTTCTCTGTGAAAGTGCTCAAAGCTTCTTCAAACACTGAAACTTTGATGAGTTGAGGAAGACCCTCAGGGGCTGGCATGACTGCTACTGCCTCAGACTCTGTACCACTCTGCCTGGCCCAACTCGCAGCTTTAGAAATGTGCACTTTACAGGAGCGCTACGTGAGATAACAGCCTTTAACCAGAGAAAAGATGTGACCTCACCCCAAAAATGTGTTTTGAAGAACTCATTTATCCAGAGGGTTTTACCTAAAGAAGACACATTTGAATGTGCTATTTGTTTTACATTAAACTGACTCATGACATGACAATAACAATAATGGCATGTTAAGGAGGATATTAGACTAGAAATGTTTTCCACTATAAACACTTAATGAAAATATCAAACTGATGTTGTTGATTTTCAAACAATGAAATGAGGAAGTAGGTATTTAAATCAGTCCTAGTTTGAACAAGTATTCCTTTAGAACAAACTTGTTCTTCCAAAGAAGTTAGCATTGATGAACTGTTTTATTGTTAAATTAGATGAAAGCAGTGTGCACACAATCACAAACATACAGGAAAGTTGACCATGCCCATTGTTGTTTCTTTTTCACCAGTTGATCTTACATTGAAGATGACCACTGCACAAATACCTCTCCAGCCCATCCCAAAGGTTCAGATAGTTTCTGCTTCTCCTTAGATGTTTTCTCTGTTTGAGGCCAATGATTCCCAATGATTCTCAAACATACTGACATATTTTCCATGACCACGGGATTTGTCTTTCCACATGGTTGTTTCAGAAATGTGAAGCCACTCACTGCATCAGTTGGGTTTAAATACTGTGTTTCAGCTTAAAGATCATCACCTACAGCAGTTCTCCAGAAGGAGGGGAGGACCTGCTGTATTCACTTTTTCCCTTTTTCTTTTGGATTGGCAGTGTTTTTAATGCACTTTTACTGTAACATCAACTGTAGAGTATGAAATATGTATTCATACAATTTACTGTTATATACTGTGTACTCTATTTTTAGCACTCTCATTAAATTAGTGATTGTAGATTAACCTTGAGATGCTTAATCAAGTGGGGGAATTAACAAGATGGAGAGGCTGAGGTGGTGGATGTTTCTGCTCCTTCAGTGGAAGGATGTGGTATGTTTAACATGACAGGTAAAAGAGCAGAGAGAGAGTACACAAAAAAATAGCAGCAGCAGAAGCAGAAGCAGCAGCAGCAGCAGCAGCAGCAGCAGAAGCAGCACAAGCAGCAGCAGCAGCAGCAGAAGCAGCAGCAGAAGCAGCAGCAGCAGCAGCAGCAGCAGCAGCAGAAGCAGCAGCAGCAGAAGCAGCAGCAGCAGCAGCAGCAGAAGCAGCAGCAGCAGAAGCAGCAGCAGCAGCAGCAGCAGCAGCAGAAGCAGCACAAGCAGCAGCAGCAGCAGAAGCAGCAGCAGCAGCAGCAGCATCAGCAGCAGCAGCGGCAGCAGCAGAAGCAGCAGCAGCAGCAGCAGCAGCAGCAGAAGCAGCAGCAGAAGCAGCAGCAGAAGCAGCAGCAGCAGCAGCAGCAGCAGCAGAAGCAGCAGCAGCAGAAGCAGCAGCAGAAGCAGCAGCAGCAGCAGCAGCAGCAGCAGAAGCAGCAGCAGCAGAAGCAGAAGCAGCAGCAGCACCAGCAGCAGCAGCAGCAGCAGATAAATGCTTGTGATTGTACAGTCAGTCATTGCCTGTTGTTTCCTCCATCCTCACAGACACTTGGAAGCAGCCGGCTCACAAATTGCTTATTGATATTCCTGGTGCTTTGTGTGCTGGTTTGGTGAATGTTCCATGCTACGCTGCTCCCATCTCATATGTTTATGTTGTGTGTGCCATATAATGTGATTTAGCTCCTTTGAGAGCGACGCTCACTGCCATTTATGACGATGTGTGCAGTGCATTATGAGGGTTGCACAATACAGCAGTTATGGAGTTATAGGAGAAGAACATTTGGTCATGTAAGGACTCCAGGGATAAATAGCACTCTCGACTCACAGTGGGAAGGTCTCGAGTACTCATTAGGCACTTTTTGATTGGTTCACTGTGGAGAGAATCGGATGGTTGGGAAGTAGGCTGTGCGCTTCACAGCGTGCTGGCTCGAGATGATAAGTGGTGACAACAAAAAGGCAAAAAGCAGATGTTAATAAAATATACAATTTCTCGCCCAGCATTGACTTGATCTTATTTCCAGTGAGGCTTTAATTGTTGTGCTGACAAAATAAGCAAACCAGAGATACAGTGTAGAGGTTACAGAGAAGTTTAATACATGCAGAAAAAGCTGAATATAAGTCAGTGCCACAAACTTGGAATCACTAAAGGTCTTTTTATGAATTACTGAGATGGGCCTTGAAAAAAAGTATGATTCAGGTATGATTTATATTTATATTATATTTATTATACTAGATACGATTGGGTGATGTCAGCCTCTCACGTAGCAAATCACTGGAAGGCATTGAAACACAGACTGCCATTTACAGAAGCATGTCAAGACAAAATGAACCGGTCTGAGGGCCCAGGCCAGTCGAAACATGGCTTTTCTTTGTCTCTGTCTGGTGCTCTGGTTCGATGGCGTAGTGATTTAAGGCGTTGCACATTTATATTTGTTACCACTTTGGTAAAAAAAAATATTTTTGTAATGCCCCAAATTCCAACTGCTGTTCCAACTGTTGCTTCAGTGAGCATCCCAGAATTGTTGATTCAACCAACAGAAGTTTCAAGAATTAAACAATTAAACAAGCAAGGAAAAAGATTAAATCACGGGGAGAACCACAGTGACGGAGATGTCCTACTCCCACGGACAAGCTGCAGAGCATCCGGGTCTACAGGTCAGGGTCGTGAGATGTCTGACACTAACCCCAACCCTAACGCTCGACCAGAAAAGACACAGCGCAACTTGAAGTTACTAGTATATTGCCATTAACATATGTAAATGTTGAATTGGAGCTCACACTGTTCAATTGGGCCTCTATTCCATAATTTCATTAGGATTAAATAAACAGAATCTTTATAGGTAATAGTTGGGCTGTTGGCTCTGTAGAGTAACTACAAATACACCAGTCACTTCAAATGACACAAATAAACACCAGAAAACATATGACCGTCAAGCAATTATGGACAATCCAAAGTAAGTAATAGAAAATGTGAATGGGAACAAGTAAGACAAAGTGATGTTACAATGAGACAGACATGAGGGGCACAATGGAGCTGAAAAGTCAAGCGTATGGAAGACAATATCCTCCGGCAATTCAATTTTGTCCTTGACTACGCAGCAGCACATGAACGCCTCACGGTATTGCATTAACATTAACATATGCTGCAGTTTAGTGTGAGAGGGGCAGATGGTGGGCTTTCTTCTGCATCCCATGACGTCTGTGACTTTGCAGCACAGGGACATAACCAAGGCGATAACTTTTATTACAGATGACCACTGCTTTAAAGGGTGGTATTTATGTTCAGGGAATGCTATAGCAGCAGCTCCAAAAGTTGACACAGAAGAACATTTAAACTTCAGCGAGACACAGAATGGGACATTTAGAGACACTCTTCGGTTGATTGAGCATTCTTTTATTGGATTTGAGGCACAATTTTTCTCAAGACACATTTGTTTGACTCCAATCCTCACTACTGTGGACTCATGCTATCTATATGCTGGGCCGTCAGCATGATCCGGCATTGCTATGATTTGCTGTGAGAACAAAGTGAGAATTCATTACGTTGGTTTGAGGATATGGAATAGTATTTCTAATGTAGCAGGTGAACCATTTCTGATGCAGAGCTCATTTTGGTCTTACATTTAAGGTAATTGGGATAATTTCAATGTATATATGTAAATACTGTTCAGTATTGCCTTGTCATGGGGTCACAAATGAACTGTTTGTGAAGAGGATGATATAGGTAATTGGATACTAATGTATAAACCCCTCTGATCCCATATTGCTGGAATCATTGTCCTCATCATGTCAGTGTCCTTTATTCCAGATTTCATTGCTATGTGACACTGTATGGGAGGATGGCACCACCTATTCACTCACAAATTCTGAGGCTTGGTCCAAAAAAGGGTTTCTGGGGGTCCTTGGAGCAAACAGGGCCAAGTTGAGACAAAAGACTTGAACTTGTAGTGGCCCAATGTTAACACTAATTAAGCATAAGTAAGAAAAGGGTATCGTCATAATTAATTAGGAGGAGGCTGGCTCCAGGAGTACATCATTTCACACAATTTTCGACAAACCATCCTATAAGACTGTATTGGACAGGTTATTGGTCTTTAATGGCTGTGTGAAATCATCATTAAGGTCTCTGAATTTCTATGATACATTTACACTCATGCGGAAAACAAATGTCTTTTATATTTTTGATTGGCTAGTAAACCTGCCTTTTCAAACTGCCCTTTTCAATCTTTGTTCATATTGTATATTAGGAAAGTGCATCTTTATATAGATCTTAAATATGCACAGGCCATCTATTGTGAAGGTCAGCCATACAGTGTTTGGATGCACCCGACATAAATGCTTATCATTATTCTCGTCTGCAGCAGCAGTGCAGCGCTCCATCTGTCCCACGCTCCACACGGCCCCTGTAAAGTCATCCAGTATCATAAACATGACACATCGATATGGACCAGGGCTCACTTCAGCCACAGCACATTTTGGGGAACATAGAAGCACTCTGTAGAATTGTGTGGTTTTTTTCATGTTATTTAGCCACAGTCTGCCTGGTAACACAATTCAAATGTCTCTTTTATGATACTAATTTGTTTACTCTAGTATCGCTTTGGTCAATCTACTAAAGCATTCACTGCTCCACTAATATTTTTCTATTCAACAGAACCTCGGGATGCTTGAACTTCTTGTGTTAATAGCTCTCAAACGGTTTGAAGAGGGCAAACCACTCTCCACACAGCCTTCGACGCTGGAGTTCTGAATCCTTTTAAGTGGCATGTAGGCCTCATCCATGAACACTGGTATTAGGCTGATTTTGTTTGTCAGAAGATTAATTAAGGTCATAAATGTATCAAATTACTATATCCAGACTCAACAGTTTGGAAATATTGCTCTTTTCAGAACTACTGAGTTTTTCTGTTAAGACTCAGAAGTAGCTGCAGAAAAAAGCACAACCTCGAAGATAGGTGCAAGCAAGGCAAAAGCTACACTTTGTTCATGTATTTGCACATGAACGAGGTGAGAATAGAGTGGTATAAGACTGATATTACCTTACAAATCCTCTTTATTTATATTACATCTGTTTCAAATCATGTAATTTTAAATGTATGTGTACAATAAACATAATAATGTAAAATGTCTTGGTCATACAAAGTTACAAATAGATGACTTGACGTGCAGTATTGTATTGGTTTTGGTGATTGCATGTGACATTCTGTACTGGGAGTGTAGTGATAAATGTGGTGGTGGAACTGACATATTACTTCATTGATAGAAAGAAAGAAGGTAAAAGAAAAGATGTCAAGATCACTTTAATGAAATTGTGACTCAAATTGGTGTTAAAAAGTAACAGTGCAGTCAAAACACAAAGGGGCTGATGGGAAACGCAGTCACTACAGAGCCAGAGCAAAGTGAATGGGTTATCCAACTGTTTCAGTGGCAGAACAAATGATACAGTACGATTGAGGAAATTCACAAAAACGTGGCAACGGAAGTTTTGTTTTCTTGGACCCCTGAATTACTACCCTTTGATATTATGTTATTTGGTTTGTAACAATCTGCTTGGCAACACTGCAAAAATGGACATCTCTCTGAAGTCACACGCATGTTCTGTATATATACAAATGTGTCTGCTGTAGTCGACTGTGGCCTTCATTGTTTTACCAATCTAACATATAATATGTTCCTCTCTCATGAATAAGAACCCAAGATACTTCAACTTCTTGAGTTAATAGCTCTCAAACAATTGGAGAGGGCAAGCCACTCGTTTCCAGTCAAGGATTGCAGCCTTCATCGCTGGTATCGGGATGGTCTCAATACAAAAGGTTGCATTAACACAAACAGCTTCAATTGATGAGCATATATAAATTGTGAATACTGTAGCTTATAACATAAATTTGATCTTAAACAGATACTGAAGTTTCATAGAGGTCATAAATTACCTTCAGACCTTTAGATTTGAGTAAATTCCTGATGTTAAACTAAACTGGCAGGCTTAACAGTGCGTTCCAGACAAATATAGTTGTCGCTGGGGAAAATGTTACTGTTTTCAGAGCTAATGATTGTTCTACTATAAAACAGACTAAAGTCCCAGAGTCCCTGATCAAAATCAGGGCAGCAGAAAAGTATAACCTCCCCGTCCACCAGGGAACATGCAGACTGGAGTGATGTGTGCGAGCAAAGCAAAAGCGACTGAGCACACCCTGTTACTGCAGTGCCAGTGGACCAATCCGACATCACTTACTCTTTTGGTTTGCCCACTAGTTAAATCATGATAGCTCATAGTGATGATTGAGATTAACTGCACGGGACAACAACTAAAATGCATTTCAGAATACTCTGTGCCTTTCTACCTAACTACATATTCACAGGCCTGGCTTTTGGAGGTCTTTAGTTTGGGAAAGTACAAGACTGATTGTTTCACTCTGTATCACTCTGTGTCTCACTCTGTGTCTCACTCTGTGTCTCACTCTGTGTCTCACTCTCTGCCTCACTCTGGGTCTCACTCTGGGTCTCACTCTCTGTATCACTCTGTATCACTCTGTGTCTCACGCTTTCTCACTCTGTGTCTCACTCTGTATCACTCTGTGTCTCACTCTGTGTCTCACTCTGTGTCTCACTCTGTGTCTCACTCTGGGTCTCACTCTCTGTCTCACTCTCTGTCTCACTCTCTCACTCTGGGTCTCACTCTGGGTCTCACTCTCTGTCTCACTCTGTGTCTCACTCTTTGTCTCACTCTTTGTCTCACTCTGGGTCTCACTCTGTCTCACTCTGGGTCTCACTCTGGGTCTCACTCTGGGTCTCACTCTCTGTCTCACTCTGGGTCTCACTCTGTCTCACTCTGTGTCTCACTCTTTGTCTCACTATGTGTCTCACTCTCTGTCTCACTCTGGGTCTCACTCTGGGTCTCACTCTCTGTCTCACTCTGGGTCTCACTCTGGGTCTCACTATGTGTCTCACTCTGGGTCTCACTCTGTGTCTCACTCTGGGTCTCACTCTGGGTCTCACTCTCTGTCTCACTCTCTGTCTCACTCTGGGTCTCACTCTGGGTCTCACTCTCTGTATCACTCTGTATCACTCTGTGTCTCACGCTTTCTCACTCTGTGTCTCACTCTGTGTCTCACTCTGTATCACTCTGTGTCTCACTCTGTGTCTCACTCTGTGTCTCACTCTGGGTCTCACTCTCTGTCTCACTCTCTGTCTCACTCTCTCACTCTGGGTCTCACTCTGGGTCTCACTCTCTGTCTCACTCTGTGTCTCACTCTTTGTCTCACTCTTTGTCTCACTCTTTGTCTCACTCTGGGTCTCACTCTGGGTCTCACTCTGGGTCTCACTCTGGGTCTCACTCTGTCTCACTCTGGGTCTCACTCTGGGTCTCACTCTGGGTCTCACTCTGGGTCTCACTCTCTGTCTCACTCTCTGTCTCACTCTGGGTCTCACTCTGTCTCACTCTGTGTCTCACTCTTTGTCTCACTATGTCTCTCACTCTCTGTCTCACTCTGGGTCTCACTCTGGGTCTCACTCTCTGTCTCACTCTCTGTCTCACTCTCTGTCTCACTCTGGGTCTCACTCTGGGTCTCACTATGTGTCTCACTCTGGGTCTCACTCTGTGTCTCACTCTGGGTCTCACTCTCTGTCTTATTCTCTGTCTCACTCTCTGTCTCATTCTAGGTCTCACTCTGTCTCTCACTCTGTCTCTCATTCTCTGTCTCACTCTCTGTCTCACTCTGTGTCTCACTCTCTGTCTCACTCTGGGTCTCACTCTGGGTCTCACTCTCTGTCTCACTCTCTGTCTCACTCTGGGTCTCACTCTGGGTCTCACTATGTGTCTCACTCTGGGTCTCACTCTGTGTCTCACTCTGGGTCTCACTCTGGGTCTCACTCTCTGTCTCACTCTGGGTCTCACTCTGTGTCTCACTCTGTGTCTCACTCTGTATCACTCTGTGTCTCACTCTGTGTCTCACTCTGTGTCTCACTCTGGGTCTCACTCTCTGTCTCACTCTCTGTCTCACTCTCTCACTCTGGGTCTCACTCTGGGTCTCACTCTCTGTCTCACTCTCTGTCTCACTCTGGGTCTCACTCTGGGTCTCACTCTGGGTCTCACTATGTGTCTCACTCTGGGTCTCACTCTCTGTCTCACTCTCTGTCTCACTCTCTCACTCTGGGTCTCACTCTGGGTCTCACTCTCTGTCTCACTCTGTGTCTCACTCTTTGTCTCACTCTTTGTCTCACTCTTTGTCTCACTCTGGGTCTCACTCTGGGTCTCACTCTGGGTCTCACTCTGTCTCACTCTGGGTCTCACTCTGGGTCTCACTCTGGGTCTCAATCTGGGTCTCACTCTCTGTCTCACTCTCTGTCTCACTCTGGGTCTCACTCTGTCTCACTCTGTGTCTCACTCTTTGTCTCACTCTTTGTCTCACTATGTCTCTCACTCTCTGTCTCACTCTGGGTCTCACTCTGTGTCTCACTCTCTGTCTCACTCTCTGTCTCACTCTGGGTCTCACTCTGGGTCTCACTATGTGTCTCACTCTGGGTCTCACTCTGTGTCTCACTCTGGGTCTCACTCTCTGTCTTATTCTCTGTCTCACTCTCTGTCTCATTCTAGGTCTCACTCTGTCTCTCACTCTGTCTCTCACTCTCTGTCTCACTCTGGGTCTCACTCTGTGTCTCACTCTGCCTCACTCTGGGTCTCACTCTGTCTCACTCTCTGTCTCACTCTGGGTCTCACTCTGGGTCTCACTCTGTCTCACTCTCTGTCTCACTCTGGGTCTCACTGTCTCACTCTCTGTCTCACTCTCTGTCTCACTCTCTGTCTCACTCTGTGTCTCACTCTCTGTCTCACTCTGGGTCTCACTCTGGGTCTCACTCTGGGTCTCACTCTCTGTCTCACTCTGTCTCACTCTGGGTCTCACAATGTGTCTCACACTGAATTGAGTTCTTCACATGAATCAATCTTGAAAGTCTCTCGCCAAAAGATGTCGAAACATAAAAAAAATTCTGTTAAATCAAGTAGAAAAAAGGCACACAACCCTAACCCACAGTTGTACAAAGTGCCATTATGTGCAGGTTTTGGAAAAACAAAATAGTCTGTATTCATCCTAAAAGTATGCCCACAATTCTGCTCTGTGATTGGCTCCAGTCTGGCCTGTGGGCCCTATAACACATCAGCGAGAGATGCTGACCTGGTGTGGACTGCAAACAAATCAGCTGGAGCCTAACAAGATGGATTCCCAAGTTTGTGAACACACAGAAATTGCGGGAATTCATCTTGCTGGAAAGGTTAGTGACAGTTCTTAAACTGTAGAAAAAACGGAGGACACAAAGGACTTGCAATGTTTTTGTTTTATTATCACCGCTACAATGTAACTCCTTATCTCCAATGAATACACTGCTCCTGTGGGCCTTTACAAGCTGGATTTAATCCACACACCTTTTCAATTTCGCTGTAAATAAAAGCACATGGAAAGGCAGCTGAGGCTCCTCGCCTCAGATCCTTGTGTGTTTATTTTCATTAGACACTCCATTCGATCACACAACACTTTCCCAGTTCTCTACTCGTAGCAAATATAAACTGAAAATGGCAAGTGTGTTGTGTCACTGTCTTTCACGCAAGGGTGAGACGAATAATCAGTGCAAGTTGTGTGTTGCCAGCCTTAGAGTAATTCTAAAATTAAATATAGCATATGTATTTATCCGTCACTGAACAAGTAAGACAATTATTTAATGTTTTGTAGATGAAATTACACTAGCTTCAAATTTAAAATAAGAACAATTCTGTCACTCATGTCTGCCATTTGGCCATGCAGTCACACTGAGTATGTGATTCAGGAAAGGATCGGGTAAAGATGGATTTCAAATGTACTCGTTAATTTAGAGGTTTCTAAGGGTGCATTCACAGTTCATCACATTCAAATCAGGATTGTTTGCCTGACTGTTTGGATGCGTTTGGGTAATTGTGAACGCTATAACGGGACAAATGACCAGCAGAAAGATGTGAATGTAACAGAATCATGTTAAAGACTGAATTAATTATAATTCATGACAATCACGCAGAAAATATATCGATGTTTCCAGTAATTATACTTACAAAAATAACAATGTTTTGAAGCTAAATTAACTTACATAAAAAAAAAAAACACTCAAGGGGGCTTTAACGTGGGAAAAGGTGCCATTCAGACAGTTAAAAGCTTTTTCAGCCCGTGTTCATAAAGCAGCAGGGATTTTTATCACATTTTCTTTTCCCTATTCTGAACCATCCTGCTTCACCTGTCACTCACCTGTCACTCACCTGTCACTCACCTGTCACTCACCTATCACTCAACTGTCACTCACCTGTCACTCACCTGTCACTCACCCGTCACTCACCCGTCACTCACCTGTCACTCACCTGTCACTCAACTGTCACTTAACTGTGGGGTATGTTGTGCACATGCGGGGCAGGTTGTGCACATGTGGGGTATGTTGTGCACATGTGGGGCAGGTTGTGCACATGTGGGGTATGTTGTGCACATGTGGGGTATGTTGTGCACATGTGGGGTATGTTGTGCACATGTGGGGCAGGTTGTGCACATGTCGGGTATGTTGTGCACATGTGGGGTATGTTGTGCACATGTGGGGTATGTTGTGCACATGTGGGGCAGGTTGTGCACATGTGGGGCAGGTTGTGCACATGTGGGGTATGTTGTGCACATGTGGGGCAGGTTGTGCACATGTGGGGTATGTTGTGCACATGTGGGGTATGTTGTGCACATGTGGGGTATGTTGTGCACATGTGGGGCAGACTGTGTGGGGTAAATTTGTAAAAGCCAAAAAATGAATTCAAACACTGCTAAAGTCTGGCAGTTTGTTTATGTGTCTCGGATCAGGCAGAGCTCTGCGTCTCTGCGTCACTTATCTCAGTCCTTCCTTTGCCTGATATTGTACACAGCGCCTCTACAGGCCAGATGGAGATATGTATTTCTGAACATTTGGTTTGATTGATTAAAGTGTATTGTGAATTCAAACCCGACCAGCACAGGGGAAGATATCGCTTCAAATTGGATTTTGAATGCGATCTAAATTTAATAACTGCTCCTGTTGCACTGTGAGGTTTACAAGTCGCAATTGTTAGCCACGACGCAAGACTCTGACACTGTACGGTAGCACATGTTGCTATGAGACCCACTGACTCCTCCCATTTGACAGTGTGATGCTCTGTATGGGCCATTACATCTTACACATTACAAATCTCCTCTCACAGGCTGAATTATGGAGACCCAGGAGTCTGAATCTGAGTGGGGCACTGTGTCTTTTCAACATGAAAGAGTATAATCCATAAGGAAACGTGGACATTGACTTACCAATCCTGCTCAATATGAAATCACATTCAATCTTGACAAACTTAGACAGTGAAAAGTAAATGCTATAATGGATTACTTTTGCAATAATGTCAAAAAATAAGGTAAAAGAGAACACGTAATATATGTCAAAAGACAACGGCCAGTAGAAAGAATAAAATAAATATTTTAAGTATTTTCATTGGCTTTTACTTGTACTTATCTCTTTGAAGTGTGTTCCAGGCATGTGGCGTGCAACCAGTTTGGTTACATGCTGGTGCTTTAAACAGATGTGATGACTGGCCAATTCAAATGTAAACTTTTATGAAAAAAGTCTTATGAACCATTTAAAAAAATGTCACTTCATTTTCCCCCCAAGTGAGATCTTTCGGTAAAATGTGTGTATTTATCTGTATGTTAAAACACACAAAGTCAATTGAATATAAGCAAGCTTGTGGGTGTGTATTTCTTCACTTCATCTGTAGCACAAAATTGAAGGCTATCTTAGTCTTTCTGCTCATCCATAATTACCCCCTTTCAGCAAAACCACTGTCTGTACCAGGAACGCTTGCACCTGCATTTGTCTTGAGTCACATGACCACTGTCAGTCCCTTGGAATAAGCACTATGTGGGTCAGAAGGTCGGATCACTCGTTCAGATGGATGATCCACTGGAGTGATTCGAAGTGTGAGTGGTGTTATGGAGGTTAAGGTCCATGAAAAGGGCAAACCACCAAAGACACCCTACACCAAGGACAATGGGTGGGTTGTGGGTGGATGCTTCCTGCCCTCTGGAGGGTTAAGAAGCTTCAAGTAACAAAATGGAGGAGATAATTCATCCGAGATGGGCTGAGTGGAAATGCCAAGGACACACTTCAGTTTACGTGTGCACTGACCAAGCCTTGACACAGGGTGGCACACCCATCATTTGTCATGATAAAAAAACAAGAATCGTTTGCGGTACATGTTGTGTTATCGTGATAATTGCCAACAAAGACAATCGCCACCAGAAAATGCGGAGAAAAAGTCACTTCTGCGTGTCATTCTCTCCTTGTTTGTTCAGTTCTATAATATTTTCTAAAACATGCAACATATTCATAATATTAAATGAATAATTATTGCTATCATAACATGTTTAGACTGTCAGCAATTGTAATATATATTGTGATATTATATTATCATTCCAATTACTTTAAAAAATGCAATACAATAATACCAATGAGTGTTTCCCTGAAATGTTGCATTTACCGGTATCTATCGAAACATGAGTTGACAAATTTGATATAATGCTTCTACATTATATTATTGATCCTTTGAAGGACAGTATGGTGGCTGATGTATATTTTTCATCACTTCTTCCACTTGTTTTAAGGACATTGGGACGTGAAAGTTGTTGGCAGAGCTGTTTGTTGGCTGTCACCCAGAATGAAGCTTTGCAGGTTGTATAAGAGGCTTGCACAATAAAAAAAAAAGAAGGAAAAGAAAGAAAGTGAAATGAGGACTAAGCATCTGTACTCTTATCTCTGTTACATAGTCAACATTAAATATATGCAAAAGTATAATGTGTTAAAAAAGTATATTTACCACATGAATCTGTGTTCAAATTATTTAGTTTAATAAGTCCATTTCACCAAATTATGACGCAGAATATGTATTTTAGCAATTCAGTTTTGATAAAATATGAAAATGAACTTGAACTCAGAAGAAAATGAGGAGAAAATGTGGGCAATCATAACACCAAATGTCAGTTAAGCTTTAAAATAAGATTCCTTTGTAAACAATATACAGTATAATGCTTTAATAATCACTAGTTATATATTCACAAGCACTTTATATTAGTTATTGTATCATATGCCAGCAACAAATGCTATTGTCTGAGCGCTTATAACTAAAAAAGAAACCTTATCTTTAAAGTTTTACCCAATTTCAGGTGAGTTTTGCATTGTGTCTTTAATTAGCACTCTTCTTCTGTGTTCCTGTTTCTTGAAAACAACTAATAATATTTTAGAATTAAATTTGATGTCACCCTGTGACAGGGCTGAAACATGTGGCCCCGGGGATTTAGGTGTTTCTTCACTTCACACTCAGGATCAGCTCTCACAGTCCAGATGAAGATGTGAGGGCTGCGATAATGAACTATACTCTGAGTGAGAAACCTGCTGCCGTAAGAACAGTCAAATATATTTTCAAATGTTTGCTTCTATACCTCTGCATAAGAAACATAAAATTGACATTTTGTTTGATTATAGTGTGATTTTCTGATACCGCAATGTTGAAGCTATCACTTTGGTTGTCATGAGAACAGGACAGTGTTTCATGGACATGTTTATTGTGCTGAAAAACTTCAACCTTGAAAGTTCAAATGTAATCCAACAAAAAGCAGAAAATAAAGGGTAGACTTTATTAAATTGTTATCCGGTGTAATTTAGCATGTTTTTGACTATTGTCATTAGAGTAATCAGTGCCTGGTTGAAAAAAGCCAGCTTCATGAATGTGTGGATTTTATACTATACTTTTTGCAGATTTTATACTGCTGTTTAATTTGTATTAATTATGGCTGTGTGTGTGTGTGTGTGTGTGTGTGTGTGCCTGTGCTTGTAAAATCAGCTGTTTAAAGAAAAGAACTGTTAACATAGTCAAAGCCACTGCAGGTGGCTTATTCAATGGGCTCAGGACAACAAAAGTGTGCTCACAGTTCTCATGCAAACATGAAGGCTTCACAAAAAGGCATATGTTACATGTGAATATGAAGGCTTCTAATGATGACTAAAAAATAAACCTATGACCAATCATATCAGGGAAAATGTCTGCTGGACCATCACATCCATTTGAGAGTAACAGCTGGAACTGCACCAGATCCATTTACATGCAGCCGTTAAACCAACACTAATTCAATCTTTTACCACACTGTGCTGATTGAACAAATGTCTCTGTGATAGAGAATAATGAAATCGGATCCTTGTGTTAATGTGTGTACGGGGGGGTTCTCTGCCCTGCCAAAGGCTCTGAGGCTGGATTGTGGTGCAGGTTCTACACATCTACACTTTACTGGGTTCTAGCTCTGCAAAGCCACTTTTGCTGTGATTTTGGGCTTTACAAAGATACAATGAATTGAACTGAATGAGGTCTATTAAAACATGCCATGCAAAAATTGGGGCGGAAAATATTTATTGTAACCTGACCATGGCATATGATTCTTGAACTATGGACATATTAATAGATTCACAGTAATAATTTCTCCCACCCACCAGTTCTTACACAAAATATTGCTGGGTATTGCAAGTAAGACTAAGCTTTCCCAATAAGACAAAAAACATTTCTAGATGGTTCATTATTAATTAGATGAGGAAATTGTACAAAATGCAAATTATCCATGCTCCTAACAATGCTACTATGACATGCGTTTAAACGTTACTCTTAGTTAATCCCAAACTTCTAATGACCTAACCTCTCTTCTAGAGATGTGCCATACATTTTTCTCTTTACGGTCACTGACACTAACAAGCTTGTTCCTCTCATTAAATCCAGTGAACATGACCTCAGTGTTATCTCTCTCTTATTCCCTTATACCTGTTGTCCTCCTCCTGCCCCTCCAAACACACAACCTTGTGTTACACACTGCATTAAAAGGATTCACTGAAATCCCTCATGTACGTACAATGATGCAGAGTTGGGGTCTACTGTAATCCCCGGCTTCTTTCTTTTGTCTAATTGTGTTGGAGCTCAGAGACATGTAGAAAATGGATCATGTCTGTAGAGATTAGGCGATTATTTGGCTTTTGGGGTTGTCTAATTAAAAGTTATAGTGCCCTTTAGGGTGGTCAATAGAAGGCATTTCATTTGAGAATGGAGGGTAAAGAGACAAAGGGCCATATTTGGCCCCTAGAGGTAGCGTTAACGAGAGCCTTTTTCAGGGGGCGGGGCCAGGGCGCTATTTTGCTACTTGGCCGACCTTAACGCTGGCATTAAGACTCAAGGCTGGACTTGGCCCCTGGAGACTGGAGTGGGATGGTGCCAATCCATTAATGATAGTGTTTGATCCAATGACTGATGATGTTTGTCATGGCCTCATATTCAAGCAAAGAAAGACGTGAGCAATAACATTGTTTGATTTTACGTTTTCAATGTGTTAATATAAATGAATTAGAATAAATATATAAATTAATTAATAAGGCACTGAAAAACAGCCTTGTAGTGTTGCTTCTTTATTTCATTCACATGTATTTGTTTTTTTTGCCACGCAGAGAGCTCACCGTCATCACCAGGGGGCCCGGACTAAACCCGGACTAAACCCGGACTAAACCCGGACTAAATCCGGACTAAGAACACATACAGATCTCTGCTTGTAAACTTGACTTGTGATCCATCCACGAAGGCAGGCAGCAGCAGAGCCATGGGTGCACTTCAGGGTGATCCTGAAGTGCACACCCCCAGACTGGTGCAATGATGACCTGCATTAGAGCCAATTCATATGTCATAAGAAGCGAGAAGTTTGTATAAGCACCTCGGGGTGGAAGAACAAAATTACTTCATGATGTAATTTTGTTCCCACAGTTTGGTTCTTGACATTGACAAGGCTGTCCTTCAATAGGCTCTGATTGGCTAAACCAATCCAAATTACAATTAAACATAAAACACTTTCTTCTCCTCAAAACGGTTAATTCTGAAAGTCTTTTTTGAGTGGTGAGGCAAGCGACAGCCATGTCAAATCAATAACATCAGCAGCTTTTATCATCTACTTGGAGAGACTTATCCATGCGTTTGTCTCCAGTAGATTAGACTGTAACGGCCGCTCACTGGCCTCTCCAAACGAGCTGTAAAACAGCTGCAGTACATCCAGAGTCAGGACTAAATATGGACCGGCCTCCTGCTGGTGCCCAGAGTCAGGACTAAATATGGACCGGCCTCCTGCTGGTGCCAGAGTCAGGACTAAACATGGGCCGGCCTCCTGCTGGTGCCAGAGTCAGGACTAAACATGGACCGGCCTCCTGCTGGTGCCAGAGTCAGGACTAAACATGGATCGGCCTCCTGCTGGTGCCAGAGTCAGGACTAAACATGGACCGGCCTCCTGCTGGTGCCAGAGTCAGGACTAAACATGGACCGGCCTCCTGCTGGTGCCAGAGTCAGGACTAAACATGGACCGGCCTCCTGCTGGTGCCAGAGTCAGGACTAAACATGGACCGGCCTCCTGCTGGTGCCAGGGTCAGGACTAAACATGGACCGGCCTCCTGCTGGTGCCAGAGTCAGGACTAAACATGGACCGGCCTCCTGCTGGTGCCCAGAGTCAGGACTAAACATGGACCGGCCTCCTGCTGGTGCCAGAGTCAGGACTAAACATGGACCGGCCTCCTGCTGGTGCCAGAGTCAGGACTAAACATGGACCGGCCTCCTGCTGGTGCCAGAGTCAGGACTAAACATGGACCGGCCTCCTGCTGGTGCCAGAGTCAGGACTAAACATGGACCGGCCTCCTGCTGGTGCCAGAGTCAGGACTAAACATGGGGAATCTGCGTTTCAGTTTCATGCAGCTAAAATCTGGAACATTCTTCCTGAAGATGTGAGAAAGGTTCTACTATGGCAATGTTCAAATCTAAGCTAAAACAGTTTTGTTTAGCTGTGCATATGACTGACTGACATTATTTTCTTTGCATTCTTCTTTTTTATGTTTTAAACTGTTTTGTGATTTCTTTCAAGTCTTTGTGATTTTAATGTTTTTTGTCACTTTGTGTGAAGCACTTTTAATTGCCTTGTGTACGCATTTGCTCTGCAAATAAACTTTGCGCGCTCTCCCTCTTTTTCTAATATTTTCTAACATTTGGTGACTATTCTGTGAAAAATGTCTCGCCTCGTCCTGTGAATCTTTCAGGACTAATAGATGCACGGGTCCCCGAGCTGTCTCTCCATCATCCATCATTTCTCCAGACTATATGGGTCAACCACTACAATACCCTCAAGCCCTGGCCTCAACTGCCCTGGCTATAGACCCAGACAGGATAAAATAAGATCCAGACAAACTGCATAAAAATAGGCAATTATAATATAATGATGAAGATTTTTTAATGAAGCTGTAGAGCATGTGGATTATTTTGAATACACCATTGGGTCATTTCCTTTAATGGCTAAATGCATTCATGTTCACGTTTGATGCAAAATCCAAATCCAGATGTCTTGCTCTTGTCCTGTTTTTACCCACAAATCCTCACATTTTCTCCATTAACTTAAAACGTTGCATTGTGCATTGGCAACTTTCCTTGACATTTTATACTTGTAACTCTTGGCCTAGTTCTTCGGGAGGCAGAGTTTATGGAGTTTAGAGGTTGTGATCTGGCATGACACATTTCTTCAGACAGAAGGACAGTGTTTATAAATGGCCGCCCCAAATGTCTGGAGCAGAGAGGGGCACAGAGTGAGAGAGGGCGGGGCAGGAGTAGACAATACTCCAATATTATACACTGCCTGTCCAAATAAAACCACAGAAAAGAAGGTGCACACGCTCTAATATTTCATTGGACCGGCTTTAGCTTTGGTTACAGCACTGTGGTATGATTTCAATAAGGTTGTGCAATATTTAAAACATGTATTTCAATCCATTGTTGCATTATCTTTCACCAGTTGATCTTGTATTAATGACGTGAGAGAGTGACCACTGCACAAAGCCTTCTCCAGCTCAAACACTCTCACTGGGGTTCAGATCTGGAGTAAATTAGGTTCTGCTTCTCCTGAGTTGTTTTCTCTGCTCGATGCCAATGATTCTCAAATACTGACATCTTATCTATGACCAGGTTGTTCCAGAAATGAGAAGCCACTCACTGCATCCGTTGGGTTTAAATACTGTGTTGTAGCTGAAATATCATGACCCATGCAGCAGTTATCCAGAAGGAGCAAAGGACCTGCTGCACGTGCTTAGTTAAATCTAGGTGGTGACTCTTTCAATCAGTCATGGTCAATGATGCGCGACTTTTATGATAATTGTCGATGATTGTGAAATGTATTTAGGTGCTTTTGAATAACGTTGGAACTGTTAAGATTGTCAGTAATTGCTATGTGCCATGTTGGAGGTAGAACGCTCGAGTGGAATATCAAAACTAAATGAATCTATTGTCTTGCTCAATTACATGAATATATTAGTGATTTTGGGGGGGTTGTCACATTGTGGTATTAAGCATGTCTATCTTGAGCCCCATTCACAGATGCAGCCTGACAGTTTTTTGCCAGAGCAGGGTCACAAATGCAGGCAAGGATTGTATGTTTTTTGTTGTTTGCGCTATAAAATTAAGTTCCATTAATACTCAATTTAAATTATATAGCATAATAGCTACAGGGATAGACTGCAGAGAGCCAAATGGCAGGTTAAGTGAGAACTGGAGCAAATGTTCTAGGGCTGAAGTTCAGAGTGAATGGGGTTCATAGCTGAGTCTTCTGGCAATCAGCACATAGCAATTTACTGGGAACTATGCGGGCTCAAAATGACGTCTTACTGTAAATGGGCGTGCCTCTCCACAGATCTGACCTGTGCCATCTGGCCTGGTGGTGCCATCTGCTTGTGCCCAGAGATAAGTGATAAACGATAAAATGAGATAAGATAATCCATTTATTGTTTCCCATGGGAGAAATTTGTCTTGGGACAAAAGGGTCACATGGTCTGACTCAGCCTTTAAGCCACTATGCACTGACAGGCATTTCACAGAATTTTAGTTCAACTTTTGATTGCACATTAGCTCAACATTTGTACCTCCATATAGGTATATTCAATGTTATACTGCGAAACATTTCAGCAAAAACACGTGCTGAAATGAGTCCAGGAGAGCCGTTTGTCCACTTACAGCAGCCTTCACAGCGAGGTCAGCGTGATCCTGGTGGGACAGAAAGGACAGCGAGCTGCAGGGTTCTCTCACGCTAACACCACCTCAGGAAATGGCTGGCTCCAGCTGCTAACCTTCACACACACATTTGACTTTAGTCTGAATACTGTGGGATAATGTCAAGATACATTTTCGTCATTGTCTGGTTAGAATACATTTCGGACTATATCTATTTTATATTGCTTTGTACACGATTTTGTTTCATGTTCTTTGTTTTATGTCTGTTTTGCACTAAAAAACAACATAAAGTGGAATAAACCAGAGACCTAAACCCTCCAGTATCTGCATAATGTTTATATCATATATATTTGGACTTCTCCTAATTAAGATTAAGGTTCAATCAGTGGATGGGAATAAACAGAAGGTCACTTTCATTTGACTTCTGAACTTTGACCCCCTCGTCTGATGGCCCTTCCCGGGGGCCCGATCGAGGCAGGTTGATGATGAATTATGGGACAGTTCTCTCATTCCTGTGTTCACAGCTCACTGCTCTGGTGGACTTTAGCACCGACCTCCATCTCTGCCCCAGGACACTGCGCTGTGTCAGGAGTCTCATTCGCACAATTCATGGTACCTGCACCATCGCCTGGGAAATAGTTAAGACTTACATCTAGAAGAGCGATACTCCAATTATTTTGGTCACATTGTTCCATTGCTGGTCGAAAGGATTGCTTAACTGGAGATGTTAAAATGCATTGACTGCACTATAGTAGATACAGTGTGTTAAATACCATATCATTCAAATAAAATCCATTGTGGAATTGTATGAGGCCATAAATAGTATCCCTTTTTGACATACACTAAATCATTATTGTTTAAATAACATATTGGAGGGAATAAGCACCAAATACCATAAGGAAATGTATGGAATATTAAAATGATGTCTACAAAATGTGAAGCCACTAGTTTCCTTGTGTTCCTTTGGTTTCTTGTGGCAAATACAGTTATACAAACTCAAAATTAAGGAAAGCTGAGCTCTATTTGAAGAAGAAGCAAACTCCAAAAATAATTGCTCTACCATTGCAAGGTAAAAGCCTTGTAATCGCATGCTACTTAAACCTTAACTAACAAGGTTTTCTTGATTTTCTTTGAATAAAACTACTTTGTGCTTGTTAACCAACTGCAACCTTATCACAAGAACAAACATTTAATGGAGGATAAACTAAGCTTAACTGGGAACAAACACGGAACTAAACCTGGAGCAGACCAAAACATGTCCACATAAGAAGTAAACTGGGCTCAAACCCATAGCTACACCTTGTCAATCATCTCTTACAAAAGTAAAGGTATTCCAGTCTATTTGAGACCAGACTGCAGGTTGGAGAGGCAGGAGGCCAACTCACTTTGTCATCACAGATCTTTATTTAAAGTATTCACAATGTGAAACTAACCAACTAACCAACTAGTCCCCAGGTTAAACTACCCAATCCCTTGTTTGAGTGACCTTCACCTGAACAACGCGGTTCACTGATCCCATTGGACTGATCCTTTTCTGCAGAGGGTTTGCACTTAATGTAGAGCTCCATTCAGCAGCTGATCATCCATGAAATCACTATCGGCAACCAAACCGAGGTGTGCTTTTACTCAACTACCAGCATTGACTTGTGTTTGAGAGTCAATTGGCATAAATCAGTTGAGGGGAAGGACAGATGGACAGGAATAATAGAATGGTTTTAGCGCCCAAATAAACAAGCAAAACGATGAATAGAGGATTTGTAACGCTTAATGACACTTTTACACCGAAGGACTAACCTTGACTATAACCCTATAAATATGAGTCACTGAAGATCCATTATTCATTTAGAAAATATTATTAAATAAATAACTAGTTGTGGGCGGGGATCGATGCAGGATCACTCAAACGTCCATTAAAACACAGAAAAAGCTATGTACATTTTGGATAATATGTTAATTTGGTTAATCAATTGAAAGATGTCTGTTCTGGCTCTGATCAATACTCATTACACACACAGATGAAACCATGTTCTCAGTGGTGGGATCTCATTAGAGTAGAAATATGCAGCTTGAAGGTCTCAAAGCCGATGAGCCGCAGGTCAGAGACGAGGAGGTGAGCCAGTAGGATTAGTAAAGTAGTAAACAAAGTAGTTTATCAGGAAAACAAATTGGACTCAGTATCACCCTGCTATAGAACTAAACTAGATCTGGAAGTCCAATATTTTGTAGGTAGTACTCCCTGTGCAATGTGTCGAATCCTCAAGCTAATTTTACTGACAGAACCACAAATCTTGGAATTATTTTTGTCTTGTTGCCCCATTGGCTCAGGCCCAAATGAGGGGAACATACTGTGCATTTATACACTGTATTCACTTTTTCTAATGCACATGCAAACACATGCAAACAAAAAACAGACCCGTACAGACCAGCTGAATATAGTTTTTCTGTAGCCGTCCAACAGATTTTTGGATGGTTTCCCTGTAGTTTAATTGAAATGACATAATGGTGACCTTTGACCCTGTTGAGTGGAGTGTGTCTTTAAAGCCGTGTGAGCAGGTTAGCATTAATGAGAGGAGTGTTTGAACAGTGAAGTGAGTTCTCTCCTCATGAATATGCAAACATGCCTTTGAGCTCTCTGTTCGTGCCAACTGCTCTGAGGGCATGGAGGGGAGGTCATGTGGCACTCATAACTGAATTTTGACTCTACAAACAGATCACGACACAATGAGTGATACACATCTAATGAACGTGATTCTTGAGTTCTGACCACCTACTAGCATAAACCAACAAAATATATATTGAGACATAGACATTTGTTTTTTTTTTACCACGATATGACCTATTGACAAATTCTGAAGCGGTCATATCGACAATCTTGAAGTAGATTCTTAAGTGTAGAAGCGCTAACTTTAAGGCTTTAACTTTGGGCCCCTGCCAAGCCAGAATAAATGCTATGTAGAAGGAACAATGGCGCTGGCAAAAATGACAATAAATAAGCTAAAATGGGGCTCAATACATTTCCAGCGACACTGTAAGGGCAATTACAGGAAAATTAAATCCCAAGTATTTGCCCTCTGCCCCCCTAACACCTAAGCCTTAAAAACCCTGAAAAACCAATATTCATTTCACCTTTATTTTACCAGTCAAAACAGTTATTTACTACTAAATCAGACCATATTACAGAAGATAGATGATTTACTGAGACGAGACAAAAGGGAAAGATTAAAAACATTTTCTAAAGCACATTGTCTCTTTGTTATCAATCATTTTATTTCACTTTCCTTTTTATCTGCAATTTTTTGAGGAAGTTACTCCATTCATTGGAAATGTTGGCCGTGTTAAACCAAAGAAATTAGCTGTGTACATGAGGCTTGATGCATTGCAGATTAAGTATTCTACATGTCAGATAAATTTTGCACACAGTAAACCTTGATAAAATATGTATCAGATTTGTTTCTGCCGGATGTGTTAAATCATATAAGTGTCAGAATGGCTTATATCAGGAAGATGACGTGCACAGCTGAAGTCTGGAAGTTCACTCAACAGAATTGGTAATAACAGAAGTGCTGCCGATATGCCACAGTCACATTTGTGTTTCTACAACTCAACATTAGTTGACTTGGCTCATACAGTAACGGGAGTGAGTCCCTGGTAATATGTTCATGTGATCTGGGACAGACTATTTATTCAAGGTGGAGCAATTGTCCAGGCTTGGAGCTGACTCAAAAAGTGTGTTAGTTTCAGCATTTTCCTACTTTAGGGCGTGGCCGGTCGCACATTGTAAGACAGTGAGACAGCCATGTTTCTTTTCTTCTATTAACGTTAGTTTGGGAATACATTTGACCTTTTATATATATACCGGTATATTTATTTTTATTTTTTATCCTTTTTTGCAGCGTGCACGTCGCCTCCCTTTTCATTTCATGTATCTGTATCTCTATGCAGTACTGTCAAATGTGTTTTCTCTGTCAAACCCAATCCTTGTGTTAATATTTAATCCAAACGACTGAATGTCCATCTTCTCCTGCAGCAATGACACCACCACAGAATAAATGCTCCCCCAGTAACATAAAGATGTGCTTCGTCTGCTCAGTAATGTGCACATATGGCTCTACAGACTGTAATGGATGCTCAAGGAAACATATGTGTTAGCCACGTTCTGATGGCATTCAACATAATGGCCCTGTTAGACTCTGACATCAATGTGTGCCTCAAGTGATGAAAGGTGATGTTTTAACAACTCAGTATTTGTCATTTTTGTCCTTTTGTTCGACCTTAGTCACATTGTTTTTTGCTACTAGTGATGAAATATGCAATCCTTGTTCGTGACGTGCAGGTCTGCAAAGTAAAGTGTATCTGCTTTTAAATGACTTCTGGGCCATTTGGCTAAGGACAGGGGACGCTGGGACGTCCCCTGTCCTTAGCCTATTTTCCACTGTTGCCCTTTGAGGCTACTCCTGGTGTGATTTTGGATGCTACAAAAATGAATGTAATTGAAATGAATTGAAACTTCACAACTTTCCAAAATGTAATGAAAAAATAAATAAAATAAAATAAATTAATTAAATGTTCACACTAGTGCACACTAAACATTGGGACAGTCTAATGAGGACAATGGCGTGTTAAGCAGTTCGAAGGCAGAATGACAACCCGCTCCACAAAACCTAATAAAAATACATTGAATTTTACGCCCCCAGGCTCTGAATCTGTATTTTTCATATGAAATATCACATAACATAAGAGATACTGATGAGATTGGTATGATACGGTTTTCATCCCTCTGTGATTGAGAAAGACACCAGTTTGATTGAGAACTGATACCTTTTTATTTTGCTCTTGAAAACATGAATCAGCCGTGACTTCCTCATGGAATTGATGAAAAAATCTTTATTCGGATTTTATTTTCATTTAGTTTTTACAATTGCATTAAATTCCTTATGATAATTTGTAAAAAAACAAAAAAAAAATTTAAAGGAAGAGTTAAAGAATACCTCAAAAACAAATGATCTTGCGCATCTAGACTATGAGTGTTTGTATATTTCTTATAGCAGAAATATCATGCATTTACACTATTATCACTATTTCTTGACTTTCTTCCTTGGCAGCGCTGTCAGAATCAGTTAGCAGAGAAATGAAGACTGAAATTACTGGAGACATGTAGACAGTTTGTGCACCGGTCGTCCCGCTTGTTCTGTTCAGGACCCTCCGTCTCTGAAATGACACTCTAATCCCACAGAACACAGTGTCATGGCTAATGGCCTCTCGTCCCTGCCAGATACATGCTGTGATTTGTGAAGTGTCTTGCTCAAGGACAGAATGCACTTCAAGCAAGGTTCAAATTATGAATTTCCAACCCACTGCACCACTAATGCTACTGCTCTCAACGGGTGGATATAATGGGTCGGTTGGTTCACAGTTATTTCTCGTGCTTTGTTAACAAAAAAATACCAGATCAGCATTTGTGTCTATTTCTTTGTTGGAATTAGGGTAATAAATGTAACACAAATGCTATGCTAATGCTGTGTTTGAGCATTTTCAATACACTTATTTTTACGTCGATGTGAAAGGCATAAAAGTAAACTGTTTGGCTTTTTGGGTCTGTTGTGAGTAACATTACGGTTCAGATACATAGAAATAATTGTCAAAGCATCTGAGTCCTTCAGAGGATATTCTTGGTAAAAGGGTCTGAAATATTTGCTCAAGGACAAGGCTCAACAGCCAGAGAATGGTGAAAGTGACCTTGCGTGAAATATTAAAAAAAATACAAATGTAAAAAGGCAGTCCAAAAGATTAAAAGCACTAAATGGTATAGTAGAAGTCCTTCATTTATCACATGTTATGAGCCAAAAAAAGAGACACATTTTTGCCAGTTTTTTATATTTACTAACGTATGTTTTTACATTTCAAGCATGGTCACTTTTATGTTCTTCATTTGAATTCTTTGTTGGCCCTCACGTGTTATGGTGAAGTGAACCAAAGCAATACTTTTTACTGCAAATTTTGAAGAATACAACCCAAAATCATAACTTAATTATCAAACACTGTGTTGGGATATAGACCTAATAATAATGTTCCAAGTCTTAATCAAGTTGTGGTGGCTTATTCAGACCAACATCAAATACTAGTTTGTAGCCCTCTTTTTAGTATAGAATGGACTTTATTTGTCCGTTTTGAGGTAAAACTGAAATTTGTGCACGGCTTATTCAGCAATTTTAATTGTGTCCATGTTTCAAACCAGGGCATACATTTTGTTTTCTTATTGCAAACATTTTGAAAGAGCATCATAGAAAGTCCTGGAGCTTTCTATAACCCCAACCCAAGTAAAAATCAGCTAAATGGGCCTTTATAATGAGGCAACTATTCCATTGTATTTGGAAGTAACTCTCACACACAGTCCGGGCTTGACTTCATAACTGGCTATTGTTATGTTCAAATGAAATAAACAGATTCATGTCCACACAATCCTGTGAGTGTGCAGGTGCGTTCTTGTGGTTGGAGTAGTACTTTTGTCTTTCAAAAATTGTCATTATTCTTAGTGTTTGTACCGGTGCTTGTGCGTTCCCGGCGCTGTATGCCCCACTTTACACCACACTGAAGAGCTTCATTAGCCTAATTAAACCTGATTAACTCCCTGCACTTCTTCCATCAAAGCACCATTTCGCAAAAAAGTTTCTTGCCGTTTCCACATCTGCACTCACCCACTTACAGTCACTGCTGGCTCCTCTGTAGCGATTAGGGAAGAATCTACTGCACAAAAGGGTTATCAATGGGATCAGACTTTAGTCGAGCTCCACAGAGAGGAATTGAAACGTATAATAATAGGCAGGCACGGTGTTAAAAAAAACAACAAAAAACAATAGATTTGAAATGTAAATCAACAAAGAGCTGTGCGCACCGTCACGGCATCGTTAGCATGCTTCCTCTGCCTCTTCTCGACTTACAGCTCACTGCACCTCCAAATATGAAATTCAAATTCTGTTCCAAAATCTGCATGTTCATGTCACACTTCAGGTCGACTCACACTTTCGATAAATGTATCTTAGTCACTGCCATCTTTCTTCAAATATCCGAGAAACGAAACGATTGCCAAATAGGTTGTAGTCACGGTTTACAAGTCATCATTTCAGATGGAGGGCAGTGGTCTGTGTAATTCTATGAAAAATGTGCAGTTTTTGAAAGAAAATTCAAAATGTATGATCCACAAATGTTGAACTTTATCATTATTTGTTTGTTGATGCCACAAACTTGCCATATTGATCAAATACCTTAAAGCTAAATAATGTAACCACTTACTGAAGGCATAGTGAAAAGAACAATATAATGTTGGTTTTATATATTTTGATAATATTGCCAATTTTTGATACATGTGGAATGAATCATAATCTGCAATCTGACTATTGAACAGCAAATTCCTTCCATTTAAAATCTGGAAAACTTTTCTGTAAATCTACATGTTTGGTGCCATGATTATGTTTTAAATTGCAATTACTCCATGCTAAAACAATTAAATAAGAACACAATCGTCATTTAACAAAGAAGACAAGACAATTGTACTTTCATTATGTTTTTAAGTGATGCGCATTATCGTGGCAGGAAGAAGACAAATGCATTTCCTGTTAAAATCACATAGATGAAATGTCTTGCCCGAGGATGGTAAGAGCAAAGACAGGGTTTGAACCATGCACAGGGCCGGCCCAGCCTATAAGCGAACTAAGCAGCCGCGTAGGGCCCCGAGGCGTTAAAAGGGCCCCCAATCTGGCAACCCGTCTTATGAGAAGTGCAATGCAGCGTGCTCCACTAGTGTAGTAGCGCTGCTGGCACGACAGCGCACACAGCGGTAACATATAACGCACAAACCACATTTATTTGTAATGACAATCTGGCAACCAAGACACCAAACCTGCGCTGATTGGTCAACTTCATTGTGCGCGAGGAGCTCGAGAGCAAAACATAAACACAACAGAACATGGTCCCTGCGTGGTCCTCATGTCCAGAGGAATATATCCCTCTGAAAAACGAAAGAAGAAACTTCTTGACGATGTAAAGAAACTGCAAACTCAACAACACTCTCCAGGTATTGAACTTCTCTTACAAAGAGACGGTTAATGCTGCTGTTTGAAACAACACGATTCTGTCACGTTAGTTCGCTCAGGCTGGAGGCGACGAGAGCTCTGCCCCGCGCATAATAATGTGTCTGAATGAAAGATAATAAGCTTCACATTTACACCAGCCCGGGAGTGTGAGCTGCAGGTGAGGCCGGTGAGGGGCGTCTATGCCCCGGTCACTAAGAGGCGGAGATCCGGTCCGGACGAGCGCCGTCTCGTCCAGAACCTCTGACGTGAGACTTTGGAGTGAACAGTGTGCGGCCCCTGTCCCGGGCCCCTGTCCCGGGCCCCTGTGCAGCCTCAGTTAGAGATGAGCGGGTTTGAGTTTGCGTCCCTCTCTCTCACATCACCATGTGTGAGATCAATCGTGACTCGTGATGTCTGTTTTACTTTGACTTCTTAAAGTGGAATGAGAGGAACGTAAAGGTTTATGCACGTAAGGTCCATCAGCCAATCACATCGCAGCATTGTTTCACACAGAGTCCAGTGTGTGACGTTCTGATCAGAACAAACATTTATATTGTAATTCACTTTTAATAGAGCAATAAAACATTTCAATTTATTTAAAAAGCATCATTAGACTATTTGTTATAAATTATAATAAATTGATAGTGAAACATAACCAGACATATTAAAATTACATCTGTTATAGAATAATACTATATATTTTTATACAAAAGTGGTAAAGTTGCAGAAACGCAGTCGCTTCACTTCTAGTTCTGGTCATTCTCTGGGAATAACATGTTTGCACTGTTTTATCAGTGTTAATTGTTAATCAAGCAATGCTTATGCCATTTTTTCAATTTAATATAACTTGTTTTGTCACTTTGGCAAGAAGGAACAGTTGGGAGCTGTAAAAGATAAATTAGTAAGGATAACTATTACTTTTACATTTTCAGTTAAAATGAATCAATTTGACCATAATTATTTTTCATAGCCAATATTGTATTGAGTAATTAAGTACACTAATGTATTAATAACTGGCTTTAGTCATTTTCTCCTGGCACAGTTTCATCACATCATCATTTTGTAGCATTACAACCTCAACATTTTACTCGTACTTTAGCCGGCTGGACCACATTAAAATGCACCAGAAGACCCAAAAAAAGTCTGAAAATCTCCCCCAGACCCCCCTGTTCATTAATTTAAACTAATGTGCTAATGTGGCTGTCGACCCTTAACGCCCACAAATACGCCCAAAAACATATCTGGGACGTGTGTTATTTGTACAGGGAGTAGAGGTGATGTCAGCGGAATACCAAGTTGCATTGTGGGATTTAAGTTATCAATATTTGAGCTTGTGAGGTGTTGAGAATAAACTAACTGGCAAACGGATGCCCTGGAGTTTTGGTGCGCTTTGTTTGCGTTGAAGAAAGTTCCCATATGTGAATTGTTCACTGACAATGGCAATAAAACTGATTCTGATGACGTGGTGAGGGGCCCCCAAAAATGTTTTCGCTTAGGGCCCCCTGAAGGCTTGGGCCGGCCCTGCCATGCTGCATGCATTAATATTGGCGTTCTCTTCCATTCTCTTGGCGTGCTCCAGCTCGACCTCAGTAGTTGATTTAGTAGTTTGTGACACAGTGATTTCCTCTCTCACCCCACCCCCACAGACCATAAACCGACCTTCACCCAGACACGATCAGCCCAGGCCCCCATAGGTCACCTCCAGCAGCGGGACGGGGCTAAGTGTTTTTCAGACTTCCTATAAGTGATCTGTTCTTCTGTATCTACCTCTGTATCTACCTGCGTTGCACCAATGAAATTTCCCCATGTGGGACAATAAAGGATTATCTTATCTTATCTTAATGACTCAGGGAGAATGGATGATAGAAGGTCAGTGCTAGATGTATTTAACACAATGTATAGCTTTACTTTGCAACGCTTTGTTCTTATGGAGATTCACATTGGAGCTGTCGGTCTTAAATTGTTCACGTTGGGGAAAGTCATATTAAAAGAGCTGTACCTGGTTTTTTCCATGTAATAACGTGCACTGTGACATCATCATGGAACACTACGACATCATGCTTTTAAACTACTACTACTACTACTACTACTTATGTCGCTGTTTCATGATTCAAAGAGAGCCATAAAAACGTCCCAAATACCTTTCAAGTTTGGTGTGTTCGTGAATGAGTTATACGTGTTCATGTATGAATTATAATGACTTTATTGGAATTCCTGGTGAACTCGGAATGAGCTCATGGTTGAACTCATGTCCCTTTATTATAAAGTGTTACCCAATCTGAATTAATTGAGGTTTTTACTCGTGTGATGGTCCAGGTTTTGCTCATGGTCTCTGTTTAGTTTTGTCCCATTGTTTTGCATGTTGGATGTCACTTACATTGTATATTCACTTGATGTGGAGGGTCCTGTCATCTTGTATGGTGTTTTATGCTCACTGCAGGTCAATTTCCTTATGAGGACAATAAATCATCTACTATAAGTGTTTCTAAACTTGTCGCATAAATGATTTTGACATATTAACCAAGTCAGGCCATCGCACATTATTCATAATTTTAAGACTTAGGGGTCAGATTTATAAGTTAAATAGTCTCTTTACGCTCTCTTGTATATTGCCACTAAACAGAATGATATAAAGACCAGTTTGGGACACTCGTAAAGCACCCGCCCCCCTCAAACGTGGAGGGCTACATATATTTGCAGAAATGCTTTGTCAGCTCGTGCAGAATCGGTCGCTACAAGTATCAATGATTAATGGCATCGGGAATGACTGCTCCAACGTCATTTAATGAGTGGCCGTATATTTTGGTGACTGTGGCCCCTGTCGCTTCAGCAGGATTATTTACGTACATCATTGAGAGAGAAATATGCCGTAAATGTCATATATCAGCTATAGGCACGAGATTAAATGTACAGGGATGGGATTCACTGCAAAGAAACTCCTTGCGGATGAGGAATTTGGGAGGCTGTCATTGGCTTTTACAGTTGTGACTCTCGACCCACGGCAAGAAGGTTCTAGGTATGATTTCAATTCATTTCAATGTTAAGTCTCCCTTACCTCCATAAAAGTGATTCATGTTGGTTCAAGCTAGCAACCAACATCTATCTCATCTATGTTGCACAACTATTCTGTCCCGTGACATACTGTATAAATCACTATTACTTCTTTAGCGTATCTATATTTATATTCACTTTATTCAAGTCACGAGCGCCTCCATTATCGTTTCGGTTGTGTGATTTTGCATAGAGCTGCCAATCTCGACGTTTAAAGTAAATTAAAAACTACAAAGCTGTTTTCAAGCCGCCCTGAGAAAGGGTGAAGTGTTGACTTGTTGTTGGAACATTTTACACAAATCAGCCGACTCTATTTGATGTTTTTGCAGCAAGACTATAGTTCTCCACTGAAATGAATGGGATTCCTGCTTAATCGTGAATTCCAACCACAACAAAAGTCTGGATTAGACACAGTCAGAAGTAAAAATAAGTTAAATTGTCATGCATTTAATCACATCCAAGGTGCTTTGACTGAAAAGCATTGTGGTAATCTCTATTAATTTAACTATAACAGTCAAAGAAGAAACAAAAAAATGATGCTTAAATTGTCCAAATGAAGTGTACATCTGGTTGTCTTTTTTCTCTACAAACCACTTGACTTGTTATCAGTGAACCCTGCTGTATGACACAGCTTCATGGGTTGAAGGAGAACCATGCACTCGTAACATTAGTCTTTTGAGAATGGCTTTTAACCCAGTAAAGCTGCTGCTGTCGCCTCGGGGATAAACACATAAATGATTGCCATAGTTTAAGACTGTGGGCCTCTGGTTTAGTGAGCCTTATATTGGTCATTACTCCCTGCGTGCCGTTTAGACTAGTGTGACAAAGCCACTAAACCTCCCCTGCCCCGAGGAACTGCTCTGGATAATAATAAAACTGGTGTTGTCCTTTCTTCAAACCGATATAAAAAACTTTTGACAAGTCGCCTCTGTAATGCATGAATCTAATAAATAAAACAAAAGCAGCTTCAAACGGCTCTGACACAGGGACAGGGCTGTGTCATGTCAAGATTATGTGGTTATTAATCAATAATCCTGATTCTTCTGGTCACAATATGATTGGGAGAACAGCAAAAATAGAAATTGTGACAATTAAAAACAAATGATAATTTACAATGAATCTGTACTCCACACAATTATACCTAACTCTCTTTTGTTCACAATAACTGTTTAAGTACAAAGCCATAAAGGACATGGCCCCATCCTACCTCAAAGATGCTGTAGAGGCTAGTTTGTCTAGTTTGTCCTGCCAAAACAGCCACTACTGTTTGAAGGTGTAAAGAGGTTTTAAGCACTTCCAAGGCATCAAAAGGTAGTTCAGTGAAATGGCTCACCTTTGTCACAATAACACGTGGAAGAACATTAGACACGGTCAAAAATGATATGCCTCTGCACCTTCCAACACCTGGTGCAAATTTCCTGCCCTCTTTATACCTGGGGATTCCACACCCAACAACTACCCAACAGTGCCCCATAGGGGCTGGAGGTGCACGTATGAAGGGCAGTCAAAATGGCTCCTATAGATGCTATAGTACCATATCATCCAAACAGAGCTCTTCACTCTCTAAATGCTGAGTCTCTAAAAGCACTGCAGGAGGTAGAGCGTTTAACTACCAAGCTCCTGTGTGATGGAATCAGCTCCTGTCCATGTTAAAGAGGCCGACACAGTCTCTTCATTTAAGTCCAGGCTTAAAACGTTCCTCTTTGAAATCACTTATGGTCAGGCCAGTTACAGAAATATAAACCCACAGTTTCAGCTACGCTGCCCAAGGAGCAACTGTGCTGGGGAAGTATGGCAGCTTGAGCACTATCCTGACTACTTATTCTATCAAACAATATTTCATATTTAATTTCACTTGCAATCTGTTCATTGCCTTTTCTTCTTCTTTTCCCACTCCCTGCCACTCCGAGTGGGACAGGCACATTGATGACCTGTGGACCCAGACGCTCCTCAACTGCCTGGTGAAGCGGTCTCTACTCCGTAAGAACGGTTCTTCATCTGCCTGGAAGAACTGGTTCTCCTCCTGAGTGGCTCAGCTAGTGGAGCTGGAGCCACTCAGTGACAGTGGGTCTACCTCGCGTCCACATGTCCGTCCGATGGAGTCAGATTGGTCCTTCACTCTGTAACTCCTCCAGGTTTCTACTTTTTCCCAAGGAGGTTTTGTAGTTTTTCCTGGCCAAGAAGGAGGGTCTAAGGACGGGGGACACTGGGACATCGCCCCTCGTCCCCACGGACATTGTTTAATCCTTTGGTCACTGTCGCCCTCCGAGACAACCACTGTTGTGATTTTGGGCGTAACAAAAATGAATTGAATTGAAGTAATTTTGTTTCCTTAAACATCCAGGAGGAATGTGATGTAGTTCAGAATGTGAATGAAAGTGAGTTGATATTTCACTGTAGTTGTAATCAAGAATAATTGTACAGTACAATAGTGATTTTTCTTCTCACAACAATCATAACATTGAAATGTACTCGGTCACTCGGTGGCCAAGTGGATAGCACACGTGCGCTCCATGTGAGCAACCAGCAGCATAGTGAATTCAAATTCTGCTCTCGACAGTTTTTGGCAGTCTCACCCCCATTTCACACATTATTGTCCTGTGTAATTAAACCTAAGGGACAAAAAATCCATTGGACAATTATACATATCAAAACAATTATACTTCCTTCATGCACTTTTGGAGTGCCTGATTAGTTAGCACTTTTCTATGAGAATTTAAATGTTTGCCTCCTTATTGTAAAAGCAGTTGTGAAAAAGTCTGACCATCACGTGTTGTTTTTGTTTTTTTAATCAACCGTTTTGAAGGATCTTTTTGCCTGTAGGCTTAATTAGATAGTACAATTTAGCATGAAATGGGGAAAAGAGAAGGGAGGAGTCTCAGGAATCTCAGGAATCAATCTCACTACGGCCGCACATGGAGCCTGGCATATGTACTGCCACCTTAACGACAAGATCACCCTGTAACACATTCTTTTGTCTTTTTCAACCACAAACCTACAGGAAAGATTCTGTGTTCGCTGCTTTGTTACTCTTTGGGATAAGGTCTGCCCTGCTTCTCTTTGTCATTTAACAAAGCTGTACAGGAAAACTAAGAAAATCAAGATCTGCAACTAACAATTTAAACCCCCGTCTCCATTCACACGTCAATAACATGACTTTTATGCCATCAAGTAACAAGTAATGATATAAGCCTGCTATGATGATGATGATATTATTACAACATTTCAGGGTGACTTTAAACAACAATGAGCATTTGCATGGAGAACATCAGAGGCCATAGAGATGCAAATGCACAAACCTTCTGACTTGTATCATTACCTTCTCAGAGCTCTCCTCCATCCGGCAGTCTCCAGGGAACACAGGCTCATTGTGCGTGCATCTGCTCAGCCTCGGCTCCAGAGCCAAACCACGTCATATCAGATCCTGCAGGGGTTCAAATCTACTGCATAAACATATTCATAAAACATGGTCACACTATCTTCAGGTGTAAGCTCAATCTACATGCCGCATTCATGTGATTTTCTTATTTATTATTTATACGCACAAGAGGTTTGTTATTGCGTGTTGAACTTGAACGTGTTATTGAATTGGTTCATGAATGGATCGGAAGAACTTGAATGAGTGTCAAAACATTTTCACTCTTAGGAACGTTGTCCAGTTGACCAAATACAACTTTCTTTTGCTTTATTCAGTGCAACAAAAAAAATACTAAATATATCAGTAAAATTGAGACATAGAGTATATACATTTTTTTTTTTTTTGGAACCTATGGGGATTCATTCATTTATTTATTAATTCATGTATTTAAAACCACTTAACAATAACAGTTACACTATAAATAGTCTAAAATTATGATGTGCTGCTTGTGTCAGATGATCTCCAGATGTCCAGGCGACTCACAAGGTCAATATCTCAAAAGTATGAATGTTTTCTAAGTTTAACCAATAATTCCTTTGAGAATGATTTCTCCTGACTTAAAGTAATTGAAGAGGTGAATGTGAAGTGCAGTTTTGTGCTCGACATAAAGGGCCACAGTGTGCGTTCGCTTTTATGTATTTGGGCCACAATACTTTGTCAAATGAAGACAATAGCTGCTATAGAGGCTTCACAATGTTGCACTGCGTTTGAGTGCACTGTCACCCAGGAAGAAAGGAGCATCCATTTACTGTCAGTGTTTGCCGAAGTTATTGATAGAGCAGAGATGAGAATAGCAGCACAGCCTCATTAGAAGTATTTTGGGATGCAGAGGCTTGGCTGCCGTCCCATGCGCCGCTGGGAACTATTTTTGTCACTGTTTACTTTTAACATGTCACCATCACACACTTTTATACATCAAATGCAAAGTCAAAAGCGCAGATCAGCAATAACATTTTAATTTCATTGTTTGCAGGAATAATGTCAAGATTTTAAATCATAATTGCTGAGATAAAAGATATGAACCAGATTAAGAAAAGTTTTCATATTTTTCCACAACATATAACAAATATAAAATTTTGAATATCGCTAATGTTGTTTGGAATTTAAATGATTCAAACTGACTGAAAACAAATCTAAAATAAAATGACCAGAAACATGTCATCAAACAGGGGTAATTCTGTTGTTAATCTGAAGTTTTATTGCTTTTTTATTGCTGAGTCTTGGTGATACGGTACAGCATAGAATAATGAATTGTAATTGCAAAACATTGTAAAAATATATATACAATTTAGCACACTTCTGTTGCAACATCATCTGAATGGTATTTATTTATTTTTTTGAATTAGGATAGTACATATTAATTATTGTGTTGGACAAGTCAGAATTAGCACAATGGCAAAATTTCTTCCATTGTCCTAAAGCAGGTAAAAGCGCTAGACATTTAATTAGACAACAATCGGCACATAACTTGACATTGCAAGACATTAAACCTAAAAGACACATGTCAACGTATCTGAAGAAACAGAGATTATTCAATAGTAAAAGCAACAGTCAGAAGCCCAGAAAAACCGCACAAGATCATCTACTGTATGAGTGCATGACTGATTTGATTCCAGACATTTTTTGAGAACTGTTGAATAGTTGTCACAGTTTCTAATGAGTTCCATAATTTTGTGCCTATGATAGACACCGCTGCTAAATTTAGTCCTGCACTTTTGTACATCGTAGTCTCCTCTAGTTAATGACCTGGTACTTATTCCAGTCTTGTTTTTTTTCTAATAAAATACGTCCATTAATGATTATAATGTGATGTTTTGAAGATAATAATAAATCAAGTTCTTAATTTTAGTCAATTTATCCGGCCCCTGAATACACTATGGTGAATATTTGATCAGTTGTGAGTGTTTGCGAGTACATTTCGGAGTCTGTCACCTGTCTGTGTCACTGCTGTGCACTCATACACTGTCGGGACGTTCTCAGAGGAATAGATGTTTACTCCTGCAGCGCTGCCTCAGGACATCCAGCGGCGCTCCTCCTCAAATGGCCTCTAATTGCCAGACTCGCACATTTCAGCATATGTTGTACTTGTAACAAAGCCATCTGCCCAGGCTGTCAAATCAATCATCAATCTCTCTGCGTACTGTATTCTAATGCTGCTAAGGTAGGCTATAAAAATGGAACTATTACGTCAGTAGCATGCATGTTGTTCAAAAATAAAGTGCTATCTTCAATACATTCAGTCTGTGGGTGGTCTTCCAACTTATGCAATATTTTGTATATTTGGGCAAGATGCTGTACCTGATGTTTACTGTCTTAAAAATGTGAAACCAGAACTAGTGCATTTTAAGCTCTTTGCAGCGGTTAACATGTTTTGCTCTCAAATGCATCGATAGTATCCTAATTATTCACCATAATAAGTGTATAAGCATTCTTCAAAAGCGACAAAATAAAGCTAATGATAGCTGGTACAACTATCATGCTAACAGTGCACTTCCTACTTTGTGGAAAGCAGGAAGTGCGTTTTACGCTCTAAAATTACATGTTGACAGCACACAATGGTCTCATTTTTACCTGAATAGATGCTTTTACAGATTGTATCTTATTGCATGAAAAAAATATGGTACAGTCCTTTAAACTCGTTGCTTCAAGTGGTAGTGCTGTATGAATTTGAGGGTGTGACTTTTGGAGTTCTTCAGTGACTTAAGTGACCCACCTTTAGTAAAACTGTTAAAAATATGATTTGCAGTTTCAGGACCTAATTGGGAGAATGCAAATAAGTTCAAAGTGAGAAATATGAGGAAGTAAAAAAGCTTTGAACTTACTGAACTGCTTTGTGGAAGAGTTGAAACTGTCCATGGTGCTGAAAAGCTCCTGCTTTACTGTGATGTACATTACTTTGACTGGAGCTGTCACATTATTATAGCATGGATGGCATTTGAGGTGAAAGGCTGATGCAACTCCCATTCACTTATGGTGTTTCAAAGTGAATCAATATATCCCTCTAGGATGGACGTGTTTAAACAAGCTGCGCACACAGCCTGGTACCAAACGTTCTATTTCATTCATTTTAATAAGGCAGAAAAATAAAAAAGAGCACAGAGAGATGGTAGTATGATATTTGTTTGTTACATTTGGCAAAGTGTAATAAGAGTCTGCCTCCAACTTAAATAACCTTTACTTATTTATATTGGATTTGTGGTGTTTTGATGAACAATATTAGATTGAAAGAATATTGTGTGATTGTTACCACTAGACACGCAGCATTGTAAAATGGTAGAGTGTTTGTTAGTTACCAAAACAGCCTTTTGTAGTTGTTTTTTAAAGTTGTTTCTGGCCCAAAGACTTTATTTGACAGGGAAGTTGTAGTATGAAACTAAGGAGAAAGATGGGAGAGACATTCGGCAAATGGTTGAGGTCTGAAATCCAACTCACAACATTGCACATATTCAACGCCCTAAGCACTGCCCGACCGGTGAGCACAGCCCTGTTTTTTTCAAAGCTTGTGATGTTTGGATACTAACTCTCCCTTTGAAAATACATTAAAGCCATCCCATGTACCTTTAGAAAGCAGGCGTTCTGTTTACAAAACACTTGAAGAGTCTAAAACTAACTGCATTTCCACCTTAGAAAATAGAAAATGCTAATTTAATTCCATTTCCGTCTAAACCTTCGAGCGTTGCTGGAGCCGCCTTCTGTTCTGTGTCATGACACCACTAATCCTGTACATGGCGAATCATGCTCTATGGTTTTTGCACTTTGTTTTGTAGCTGTTAGCTGGGTACTTTTCGTCATGTTCAAAATTTAGCAGGTTGTTGTTTTATAATGTTATGTTTCACACCAAACAAAAGGCTAATGCCTCTATTTTTGGCAAAATGTTATGCTGAAGTTGAAAAGAACAGAAGAAGAAGAAGACTGAAGATTCACAACACTTTTAATGCTGGAAAAACATGAACTAACTTCTATTGAAGATTGGAGAATACATATGGGTTTCTGGGCAAGTCATAGTTGGTCAACATGTTTTGTTTTTAGCCTGAGCTTCAGGCCTTGTGTGTTTGTTTTTTCTTGAGGATTTGCAGCAAACAACACACCTAATGGAATGATGTGGATCCTGTGGATTATTTTGACTTTGTTCATCACCTGTGTCTGCTCTGTTCTCATGTGTTTATGCGGCTTAATGCGTTCAAACTTTCAGAATCAGAATCAGACTCAGAAAGGGTTTATTGCCATTGTCAAAGAACAACATTTACAAAAATAGGAACTTGTCTTGGTGATTTGGTGCAACATGAAATTTCAAAATTGCCTTTAACTTTGATGTGCATAAAACAAAATCTGCCTCAAGTGAGAGCATAAATATGCAAATTAATGGTTCAAAATGCGATATTTGGTGTTTCCACCTTCCGTTACTTATTCAATACTTCAAAATGTGCATTAAAATATGGTGATGGAAATGCAGTTACTAACACTTATTTCCTTTGTCAGAATGCTGTGTGTGCCTTTTTTAGAGCGATGGAGAAGAGAAGGGTTGACCATGTATTCACAAACCGAATGATGTAAAGTAATTTAATTTATCTGTATGATTAATTGTGTTGGATTGTAGTGAAAGATAGTGTTCGGAGCATTTTAATAACAACAAAATGATGAATAGATTGTTTGTTAAAATACTTGTCTTGGTATATTTGTGACCCTAAACTGCTATACTTAAATAATATTTGTCTGCAAGCCCTCAAAACAGATGTCATATTCACCACTAACAAATCATAACATCTTTGAGATAATCTAATCTTCCTCTGTGAAGTATACATCTTATTTATAATGCAGAGTATCTAAAACGTAACATCAGACCGACTTTATCCTTCTAGGAAATCATCAAGCTTTGAACATTTACAGTTAATAACAGGTTCAGGTTATGTGATATTTGTGGAAATAAAAGCAACACTTGAAGAGATGAAACTTCTGCTAAATTTCAATGAAATATATTTTTTTAACAAAAGCTGTAGAAAGTGTGGCTTTGGAACTGCCCCTGGTGCTGAAAGGGAATTGCTAGCACCGTTTGTATCACTATAAGAAGATTGCTCGTTCCAAACTTCTTACAGTGTAAGACATTTTGTTTAACCGAGCAGTTATTGAATATATGAAATTTAAAACATTCATGAAACATGTTCCCCTGCTTATCAAGCTTTAACAATACTATGATCTATATACTACTATTAAGTCAAATCAGTGCTAATACTTTTCTCTGTGTCTATTCTTTAACTGAGTCCGACACACCGACATGGAGCAGTGAGGTCTGGAGGGACAGTCGGAGAATTGCTTCTTATCTGCCTTCTACTGTCAGACCAAAAGCTATTTACAGTAGAACAATAAGCAGTTAATCGTATTGCAGGCTCATAATTGATTTAGCGGTGATGAAATGTAGGCACAAGGATGCAAGTCAGGAGAATGTTTAATCCCTGTCTCTGAGACCTTCATGGAGAATTAACTGTTAAAATGTGTAATATTTTTGTTATTCATCGAATCATAACATTTTGCCCTTGAATACAGAGCTCAAATATTAATCAAATCAATACCTTCGGGGTATTATTTTCTTATTATGGGTGGCAGATGGGAAGGATTGACACCTCTGGAGCCTCAAGGGGCACTTGATTTTCCATTTACACTTGACATGTGAGGTGTATTTCCCCAAAAGACTCTGATTCAAAGTCTGGCAGTCGCCTATGGTCGGTGTAAAAGTGTCTCAATAAAGCAAACATTTACTGTACATCCTGGTTAAAAATACTGGCTTGTTTCGATCTATTCAGTGTTTATTCAATGTTTGGCAAAGAAAGAAAAGACAGCAGTAGTGTAGCTAAGAAAAGAGTAGTCTCCATGGCAACCGTAATAAAATGGAGGCTGCCATGTTAGTAGTACTGGAGTCATGTGACCATAGAAACCCCTGAAACTAATGTCTCATGCTCCTTGAACCACACACTTAACATTGGGCCTAAACCTGGAACTAAACATGAACAAGGCCATGGCTAAACCAGGACTAAAACAGGACCAAACCAAGTCCAAATCAGAATTAAACCAGGCTCAATCCTGTACCGAATAAGTCACTATAAATGTGAACGTACTCTTGCTTGTGACTTTTCTGCTCTTAGTATAGAATAGAATAACTTTATAATAGATAAACACAGACAAACACTCACAACGCTTAAAGGGGCAAATTAGATTCTCCTGATACCTTTTGAAACACTGAACACTGAAACATTGTGAATATATTTAGATCAACCTCTTTAATCAAAAGAAAGATGGCATTCCTTAAATGTAATTTCCTCATGCATGTTACAAAGGACAGGCATGAAAGATGGTTCAGAGTGTTATTGTTGTATGATTGATGTATGTCAGACACATGACATGACCATCGAATGGCACAAGGTCAGAGCTGTCATCACGTCTGTAATTACACCGCGGTTACTTCGGTCTTCAATAGAAGACGGACTCCAAGGTCGTATGTGTTCACTGCACCTGTCAGACCTCCATATGAGGGTCAATATCCTTTATATGGACACTCAGATATTGATTTTTCATAATTATTACCAGCAGTGGGAGGACAGTGAGGGTGTTGCAAAGAAATGCAGACCCACAGTAACCTATATATATATATGCAGTATATACGTAGAGTGTCCTCCATGTGTTTTTTGGGCTCCAACGTCACAATATCTTGTACATTTGTCCAAGGTTTATTCTGTCGCTCATTTAGAATCCGATATGCACCACAAAAACTAAAGTTGTGTCACAACAATTAAGTGGGCAACAGCATCCCAGATTCACATCTACATGCACAGCCAAAATGTAAGAGTCATTATGTACTCTTAACTCTTTGATGATGTCATAATCTCAGATGGTGAGCAAGGGCCCTGTTACTCTGTGGGAGATTTACTGTTTTGGAGACATATCAAAAAAGTTATCCTCAACCGTTGAAACATATGTCATTGGTATTGGCACCACAAACTTGTCATAATAATCATATGTCTTAAGTCCTTCCACTTTCTGTGGCTATTGTGAAAAAAATATGTATTTTTTGTTAATTTATACTAACAGAGAAGATGTTTAACTTTGTGCCAGTTTTTTCTTAATGTGGATAGTCACAGTAATTACAGAAATGAACCATAAACCATGTAAACAAATCAACAATCAACAAATATCATAGACTTTTAACCGCCAGCTGAATTGCGTTTATGATGTAGTGAAGTCACGTGACCGCAACCTCTTGACTGTATTTTTTCTACAATTTGACTTACTTATTACTTTGTGCATTTGTGGATTGGAAAGACGCTGTGCCAATCTCTCGACTTACATAAGATTTGATTTATCCACTTCGCCCAAACTGTTTTTTTGTTTTTTTTTTCCTTTCATTGAGAACACCCGCAGATTTATTATGTTGTTAAACTGCAACACGGATTCAGGCAGGTTAATAAATATAGCCAATTTGCATTAATTGTCTTTTACAGCCAAAGTAGTCTACACTTGAGGGTATCTGAAACTGAGACTTATTAAACCCCGCTGCTCAATGTGGCTCCTTTAAACCAATACCATCAACACATAGAGCGGTAATTACAGGTTATGGGGTGAAAATTGCTGCGGAGCATGAGGTAGGTGTGTTGTGCCTGTTCCCGCCACAGTCCCCTGCGTGGTCTGTGCAAACCACCCAGCGTGAAGCACGAGCCGGCGTGGGTTTTCCCCATTCATGAAGCCACTGACTCATCACCGCTTCTGCCGCTGCTTGCACTGTTGCTGCTGCTTGCACTGTTGTTGTTGTTGCTGCTGATGCTGATGCTGATGCTGATGCTGTTGCTGATGCTGATGCTGATGCTGTTGCTGTTGCTGTTGCTGCTGATGCTGTTGCTGCTGTTGCTGATGCTGATGCTGATGCTGATGCTGTTGCTGTTGCTGTTGCTGCTGATGCTGTTGCTGTTGCTGTTGCTGCTGATGCTGTTGCTGTTGCTGCTGATGCTGATGCTGATGCTGATGCTGATGCTGTTGCTGATGCTGATGCTGATGCTGATGCTGATGCTGTTGCTGCTGCTGATGCTGATGCTGCTGTAGCGGTCAGTGAGCCACCTGCAGCATCACTCTCCTCCGCTCCTCTCCTGTTGCAGCCCCCCCCCCCCCCCTCTCCCCTCTCTCTCCCTCCCTCTCCAGCGCCATCCTCATCCTCAACACGTTAGTCCAGCCTCCTTCTTCACCACATGCACAGCGCGGCAGAGAGAGGCGGCACACGGAAGGACACGCACATCAGCCCGCCGCCGCCGCCGCCGCCGCCGCCGCGTCGCCCGCCCGCCTTGCCCCGCACGCGTCTCCGTCACGGAACATGGCTCGACACGGGAGGCGACGACGCGCGGTGAATTAGTGGCCGCGACCGCTGCTGCTGCTGCGTCTCACGGCGGCGTCTGCCCGGCCGCGGATTGCTGCAGTGCCGTACGTTCCCAGCCAGGTGTGCGTGCGTGTGTCGGTGTGCTGTGCGCGCGTGAGGGGGGTGATTCTCTTGGACTTGGACTACGCCGGGGTTGGGGTCTGATGTCACATGTGCTTGATCGGAGGAGACGGGGCTTCCGCGAGCTGGATTTTGTGGAGGATGCTGCGGCAAGTGATTCACAGAGGGCTCAAGGCGTCTTTCTACTGGCTCGGCTTGTTCGTCAGCAGGCACCCCGTCTTTTTCCTCACCGTGCCCGCCGTGTTAACCATCATCTTCGGCTCCACGGTGCTCAGCCGCTTCAAGCCGGAGACCAATCTGGAAGTGCTGGTGGCCCCGACTCACAGCTTGGCGAAGATCGAACGCAGTCTCGCGAACAGCCTCTTCCCCGTGGATCAATCCAAGCACAAGCTCTACTCGGATCTGCACACGCCGGGAAGGTACGGCCGGCTCATTCTGCTCGCCCGCGCCGGGGGGAACATACTGGAACTCGCGGACCAGGTTCTCCAAGTGCACAAGCAAGTCCTGGAGCTGCGCGTCAATTATAAGGGATTCAATTACACGTTTGCTCACCTCTGCGTGCTGAGCCACCGGGACAAGCGCTGCCTCCTGGATGATATCATAACCATCTTTGAGGACATACGCCAGGCCGTGCTCTCTAACAGTACTTTCCACAAGGTGCCCGTGGGCTACCCGAACACCACGCTGAAGGTGAGTGCTGCCGGAGCGCGCACTGCAGCTGCCGCCAGCAGCAGCGAGCGCACCGTGCTCCGGGTACTGCCAGTTCTCTGCCTCCCTCCTGTTAGAACTTTCACCAAATTCCACCGCATCGGATAGATCCAGAGGTGCTTCTTTGCGCACATGGATGGTACTTAAAGCTTCTGCTGTTGGTTTATAGTTGTGTGTTCATTCAACATGTCCTTTTCCATGTCGACACCTGTAATCTATAAGCCACAGTGGCAGGCTGCACAATCAGAGCTGGCCATAATTTCGGAATGAATGGACTTAGATGGGGCGGGACTTTAGACAGCAGGGTAGGACAGAGGTCTGGAACTGACGTATGCAGCCCTAACTGTGTGGTCTGTTTCTCAGAACAGACCATACCCTCTGCTCTAGATGTAGAGGCAATTGATGAAGAATTAAACTATGCATGTTGTAAGACAACTCACCTGTTGGCCAATTTGGATGCAGCTGTTATACTAAAGGAAGGAGTAAATTCTTTACACGTTAAAACATTAGTACAACTGATGCTTCAGGTCAGTCTGCTCACACTGTTGTCCCACTGAATGCACTTTTAACATGTGTGCATTATAAGAGCAGTTTAACCCACACAGAGACATAGGGTCAGGGTCACACGAAGGGCACCCAGTGTCAAACGTCAGGTCAAAGAGGAGATAATCAGGTGATTGGAGGGGAATCTGAACATGATTAATACTGAGAAGAATTATACAGACGAGTGATTCTGCAGAAGCCATTTAACTCAGAATCAGAAAAGGTTTATTGCCATTGTCAATGAACAAAATTCACAAACATAGGAACTTGTTTTGGTGATTCTGTGCAACATAAAACAATGAACAATAATAAAACAACATATATAAAATCAAAAAGGGCATGCATTAAAGAAAAAAACATTTAAATCTACTATAGGATGAAAATAAAAATAGGCTTATTATGTACACACAATTTACAGTTAAATGTACAGATGTAGTGCAGAAAGTGAACAGTGCAGTGAGTGATTGATTAAATTATAGTTAAAATGACAGGTGTTTAAGAAGTGTTCATGAACGGCAGAGGGAAAGAAAATGTTCTAAGTAAGTTACTGTTGCAGCCAGATTGGGCAGACTGATGGAAGCAAGGCTGACGATTTTTTGCATTGGCCCCTCTGACCACCACCAACACTCACCACATACACTTAGGGTATGTTCGTGAAGTGTCTTGCCTAAGGATACACTTGTAAAGTTTGCACTAAAGCCGCTACAGCCTCACTGTGACACCTGGTTTTTCCAGTGCCTCCCATCCTTTTATTTTTTAAATTTGTGATAAGATTATCTCAGTAATACATGTGCTCATGAGGTTGATTCCTTCCTTGCATTCACTCTGCATCCTGCTGTAAGTGCTGATCCCAAATTAGAGGGTTTGCACCAGAACCAATATTGATAGAATCCATGAAATTAAAAAAATGGTGCTGTCCGGTGGCTGAGTGGTTAAGATGACAGCACATATGCAAGGCTCCATGTGTCATGAGTCTGAATCCCGGCTCTGACAGTTTACTGCATGTCCTCCTTTCACTCTCATCCCCAATTTTCTAATAAAGCCAAAAATCCTTCAAAAATATATATTTGCAAAAATGGATCCCCTGTGTACCGTAATTGCCTTTTTATAGAAACCCTCCACTGGTGCTGCATGAGAAGTCATATATAGGCTGAAGTGGATGAAAGTATCCAACATATTGGTGGTACCCATTTAAAATGACAATATTTCTCCACCTCAGCCTGAAGTCACACAATATTGTAAACTGTGCACTATTGCAGAAAGTCTCATTATGCACCAAAATGAGCATGGATTAATATTATTGATAATTTACACTTTTAACTGTAACAATAATTCTTATACAGCACAATAAACTTCATCAGCTTAGAGGATTTTTTAAATTAGACTTAGACTGTAACACTTTTGACCGTATACACACTTTTTGCTTGTCCCTTTCATTTTGGTCTGAAAGGTGATATGGCATCAAGTATGTGTCTTTCCTTTGTGTATCGACGACTGTTTCACAATGTGCCAACAGATATGTTTAAGTATTTTTACTGTACAGTGTAATGTTTCAGGCTCAGCACTCAAAATAATAGCTCCAATTACATTTAAATAAACCATGTTCCAAAATGCTTATAACTAATATTGTTACCTCTCAATTGGGTGCATCATACAGTTATACAGACGGCTTCAACCATTCATTACCACTACAGCACACATGCTGTTTGTTCATTTTCAAGCCCAACTGTACTAAGGATACTTTCAAAAACGCTTCTGCAAATTGTAATATTATTTGGTAAGCTGCAACTGTGTGATGTATTGTATAAATCAACGACAAACTCATCCATTGAACTGCAACATTTGAAGCCATTTCCCAATACACAACAATATTACATCAGGCAGGCGTTGTCTGCACGTTCAAGCATGTTGCAAGAAACCCCCCCCTTTCAAAGACACAGCCAACATCTGCAGCTATCGTTTCACAAGCTCCTGTCTTACATTCATGTCAGGCTAAAATGTCTGGTAATGGGCCATTTTCTCTATTCTCACACAGATATGGCATCAAACAGCCGTATTCCACATGTGTCTGAAGGTGGTCTGTGGAAAACCCCTTTTCTCTCACACGAACGATGCTGGTGCATGTGAATTGATTGGCTGCATGTGGTTGCCACTCTGCCTCTCCTGCACACACAGAGCAAACCAGGGATATCCTCTTTTTGAATGCAGTGTTCCCCTCTCCCCAGCCGCCGCACGACAAGGCTCGCTCTCTCAGCCGCAGTGCACGTCCACACTGCTTTAGCTTGCACAAAGACATATGCAAAGGCTTGCTCCAATGCAGATGTATTTTGAAGGTGTTACAGGCTGATATTGCCTGTTAAATTAGTGCTGTGATGCTGCATAGCAACATAACGGTTGCCAAGATGCAAGTGTAATGCAATCGCAATGGTAATTATTATCAGGGAAATTATACAGATAATGATTCCAGAGTTCAAGGAAACAATGGAGTTCCATTGTTTATTACTATTTTACTAAAACACCTACTGTCATAAATGTGTTTCTATTCACCTTCGGCCACATCCAGAAAAATTATATTTTGTATTTAATGATGCAGGATAAATACGCCTTTGCAAAATTGATACAAAATTGTAACATAATATCTAAAACCAAGTCAACCTGTGATATAACATTGTTAAATATGGGCTAAAAAACTAGTTCCACAAGTCTGCAAATAACTTTTGCTATCATCCCAGATCCATAACAAGTGCAGAGTCACAAATTAACAGTATGTGATGAAAGACGGCTAGTAATGTTTTCAACATGTTATGCGCAATGGTTTATGTCCCCTTTACGTATTTTTGCATTGTGCTCTCTGGGGACAAAATATGTGTCAAAGCGGATAGTTCTTCAGTACCACAGAGTGGCCCCTAATGAATCCGGCAGCAGGTTAGAAGTGACAAAGGTCGGGCCATCTAGAGTTCTAGACCTGGTATTGTCTGTATAATCATGTTTTTAAACATGTCTCTTACTCATCCTGTCAAGCGTATGTCCTTGAACGTTGCATCAGCGACGATCTACCTCACTAAATACTTGTTCTACTGTAGAGAACAATAAAAGTATTAGTCTGAAAAGCACAGATTTTTAAGATTAAAAAAAGAACTTGAAGCACACAAAAAGGAAAAACACGCAAACTCCAAACATGGTTTTGGAATCCAACCCAGGTGGTCTGTGGTGAGACCACTGTGCTAACCACTGTTCAACCAGAAAAGCCCTCTTAACTCCTTCTGCCCCTAAAGCCTGCCCAGTACCTCTCTCAGTCTGGTGCTGTCATATTCCTGGATCCACATGTGCGGCACTGCTCTCCAGCCCAGTGCTCATGAATACTGCAGAAGTGGCACTGGCACATGTTTAATGCAACACAGGGCTGTCTCCATCAGCAGGAGTCTACACAGAATCCTGATGGGCCACAAGCTTCACTCACATGTCCGAAGCTTGTTTCTTGAACAATTAGTGTGCAGTGTGGTTTTTTAGCATTTCTTCAGAGTAATCCAGTACACCGATGTCTCCAACTGCCAAGCACTAGAAACTCTTGTATTAGCATTTTAGTGATTACATTTCAGTTATTACAAAAGCATCTATATCTGTTAGCACCCTGGTGCACATAAAGCTGGAAATCCATTCCCCACTCCATGCTCGATGGTAATAAGACACTAAAGCATATCTACGCTTTCTAAAAAGAGAAAACAACAGCTCCACAGAAGCTATTTTAAATAATTAAACATAAAAAAGTGCAATGGTGGTAAGAATGAAAATAAAACTGTATGTCTTTCATTTATATAAAGACAGGTGATCTAACGAAGTATGAGTTTGATAGATTTAAATACAGACTCCTCTGGGTGTTGTTGGAAAATTAAACGAGGAAATGAGATGGAAAGGATGAATTGGCATTGGGTACGCTTAGAAAATAATCACTGTGTGCTTGAAATCATGCCTCGGCTACATTAGGAGCGCTACATCCAGATGAAATGGGGGTGTACTAACAGAGTCCTGTTTGTTTGAGAACACGGGGCAAAATGTCACAAAGACAGAGATGCCTCTCGATTAGACTTTCACGTGTCACACTCTGTACCTGCTCAATAAGCAGCAGCGCTCAGATAAATGCCCAAGAATGTGATCTTATTTAATCCACTGACACACAAAGCCTCTGAGTCACCACCCACTGCAAACAACCTAAAAGACCTCCATGAGTCATCCTGATGTATCCAGTCTGCGATAATCAGAGCTGTAAATTGCAACTTTCATCACAATTAGATTTTAAATGATGCCGTTATTAAAATGTTCGTGATGATGATTCCAAAACACAACACAAACTTCATTTTGCTGTGACATGATGAACTTTCATGGGGTAATGTGTTGTGCGTTTGAGATGCAGTATTGGATAAATCTAGTAAGAAATAGATTAGAGCGATATAGCAATTAGTACAGTGCTATGATGGTTTAGATGTTCTCTTTAACTGGATGTATTTTCACTTCACGATTCTGCGTTTGCTTCCAAAAAATAAACAATGTCTGAGGCAGGTGTGGTAGTTGCTATTTTTTAAATCAAGCATCAACACCAAAGCATTTAAACTAGAATATAATCTTCATCAGGGTATAATACAAGTGTAAGTTACATCATGATTGTGGTGGCTAATGTGTTTTATTTACTATTAGCTATAGGGTTAGTTGTGTTATTTTAGCTTTCACAAATGGTTTTCTAATTGGAAGTGACTACTTTACTCACTAACTTGGTGTCCTAGTTTGGGCGTCATGTTTCAATAGTTCAGCATTTTTATTTTGAACTTGATATTCTTTCTATTATATGAAACAAATAGAAATTAAGAATTTACCTATATATACACATATATATATATATATATATATATATATATATATATATATATATATATATATATATATATATATATATATTATATATTCCCCTGTTTCATGTAAAATATTGTGTCTAACATAACAAAAAGGCATTCAGCACATTATCATTCATCCTGGTTTGAGTGCAGTTTTGTCCTGATGTAGGTTTAATTTGAGCCTTTTCTAGTCCAGGTTAAGTACAGGTTTAGTCTACTGGGTAACAGATTAATACCCAGTTCCTATGCTCAAACTAGTATCAAATCAAACCTGACCTGTATAGCTTTGGAATGGTCTTGATCTTTATCAGCATTAATATTAGAGCACATGGAAATATTTAAGAATATATAATTTTGCGTCAAAATTGACATTCTATCAAGTATTGACATCGTTCCGTAGAATTGAATGTTGCAGTTGTTAAAATGTTAGTATTGTGACAGCTAATTCAGTCCCAATGTGTATGTGCCGCGTTCGCGAGTGAAAATAAAACCTGAATCACTCGACCCTCCTTGTTTATCAAACTTGAGCTGAAGACGTGGCAATTAAGTTGAAACTCTTGCACTGCCACTATCCCCGCGTTGTGTACATATGTGTGTTAGCCCGATGCTTCAGATAAACCTTCCTACGACTAAAACAACTCTTCCTTGGGCTTGCTGTGACCTGATTCCCCGTCTCTTCAGCTCGTAAAGTGCTCTGACAAGTCTGCCTGTGCTAATTCATGCGCCCGACTTCTTCCTCCCGTCCCGCGTTTGAAGCCACCGCACGTTTTAGTCCAGAGCTTGTTAAACTAGAGCAGTCCCAGTGCCTCTGAACCCGGCGCTGTTCCCCCGAGGTGTTGCTTAAAAATATAGATTTGTTGTTTTGCTGTCATGGCTGTTTCTCCGGTTGTGTAATCTGGTGAAGTTGTCAGGTGTTACCCGAAATAACATCACATGAAAGGAAGGGATAAAAAAAAGAAAGTGGGACATAAATGCTCTTTGCACAGACTCAACAGTGGGAGAAATATCAAATAGTGACAACATGCTCAGGAGCTTAAAGGAGAAGGACTCGCAAACATGTCATTTTATACAATTACAAGATATATTCAGTTGGAACTTTTCTCTATTTGTGCTGCTTTTAAATCCATCAGACCAGGAGAAACTTTCTGCAAGGGATGTCAGAATTATTTGGTTAAGCTTAAAAGCTTAAGAGTAAAACAATACTTTTTTATGCAATTAATACTTTACAAAAAGGTAAAAAAATGTAGAGTAATTTTTATTTTATGACATTATAACTATTTTTTTTTTTCCATCAAGCTAATTCTATACGAGAGAAATCTGCTAAACAATGTTAAGTGAATTAAGTGTTTACTGTGAATAGTTATTTGTTTTAATCTCACAATAATACTAACACTAACCGTAAAAATATATATTGTGACATCCCTAAACAGCACAAATATGAGACATGACTATAAGACAGGTTACATCAGGACATGGAATAAAGCCTTGAAGAATATGTCTGTCCCTCTGGGTTTTACTGCAGACACTGCTCCTGCCACACTCTTCACTTAATCACATCTGGAGACTGGAGCTCTGATATTTGACCTGCTCGGGCCGGCGCAGACAGAGACTTACTCCTCCAAGTTTTATTAGTTGCTTTATTGGTAACTCTTAAAACTTTTATAAACAGTTTTGGAGTATTTTGTCTGGAACTATTGTGTTGTGTAAAAGAATCATCGACCTTATAGAAAAAAATGAACATTGAAGCTGCCCAAGCTTTTTTCTTATTTTCTTATTTACAGTGTGTTTTAAGCACGTTTTTGTAAAAAATAAGTTGCCCAAGCTAGCAATAGAAATAAATTGACCTGCCAAATTCTTACCTAAAATACTGCACATTTGTGACATCATCAAAGTATTGTACAGTATTTACAGTGACGTGCGGTGAGGTTCAGGGCGAGTGATGCACCAACTCTTTCAGAGTCAGATTTACAAACGCAAATGAACCCAAAAGAGCTCCTTAAACAGGTCGTTCTGGACCAGAAAGAGGAGAAGCTGCAGGAGACTTGCATTCATTCCTCACCGTTTGTGTTCTATACAGTCCCACTAGATCTGCCTTTAGTGGGTTAGGGTTAGGGTTAAAATATGCTAAATATCTTGCATATTTTGACAGGCTCTGCAGTTTTGTGTCATCAAAATGTTGAGACATTTCACAACATTTTGTACAATCCACTAAAGTTTAAACCAAGGAAAGCTCGCTCACCAAAATGATCAAACCTGGCTTTAATCTGATCACTGATCACAGAACCATTGCCTCCTTTCATCTCTGACTGACATAACTCCCAAAACAAACTAGACTGAGCAATATATAAGTTTAAAAAGTTTGAACATGAAAAACACATTTTGGAACAAGCAAAGTATTAAACTCAGCAGAAAGTGGATGGTTAACTGTATTACCCACATCTGGATGTAACACGACTGAACATTGGAAGCTATATTTAGTTTGTTTGGATAACCACATGAAAGAGAGAAGAAAAGTGTGCGATTTACGGGGTCGTTCTTTCCAGATTCAGTTCCAGATTGTTGTCTGCCTCATCGACAGAAACGTACTTCAGCTCCAAACTTGGACTTGTCAGGAATTGTCCAAGTTACTTTGGGGACACAGGACTCAACTTGAACATAGGACTTGTCTCTGACTTGGACGTTTCTGAGGGAAGACTCAATTTAAGGTTCGGGCAAGAGGACTTGTATTTGTGGACCAAGGACTCGGCCTGGGAGTCGGACTGAGACTCCCAGCTATGCTTACCTCTGTAGATCTGGTTAAAATGCTTAATCTATGCCATTTACAGTCGACAGGTGACTTGCGCTCCAGTTTTAGATGACAAAGACTTGAACTTCGACCTTTTTCGACTGTAGTTTGAACTTGAACAACGAGGACTTGCACTCAAAATCGTGTCGGGGTCCTAGGAACTTGACCTGAACTCAACTCGGACCTGTCCTGAGAGACTTGGACCCCTGAAACCCTTCTCAAAGTTACATCGTACTTATCATGAGTTCGGTCCTCTCTCGTGTCTGCTGTCGGGACAAGAGCTGCTGGCAGAGAGACAGAGGAACAGAGCAGAGCCGGTGTGTAGAATCCGGACCAGCAGGAGGCGACCGGCGTGGATCCTGGCACCAACCAAGGCTGTGTTCTCAGATGAGTCATATTAACGAGTGTTGATTTTCTTCGTCAGAATCATTAAGAGTACAACAGAGGGATTTTCATCGTGAAGCTCTGGAGAATCAGCTTCAAATACAAACAGACTTTGACAAATGTGTAGCTGTTTTACTAGGAGAATGTAGACAAGAGGAGTTTGTGATTGTGCAAAGTGTCGTCACGTCCTTGGGTAAGACACAACTAAACTAAACAGGGGCAGCTAGTAATTATCCCTTTTATACCTTGTGAGATTTTTCCATTTTGTTGTCCATTATTTATTGAGCCGTGAGTCCTTGAGTGTTGGTTCAGTGTGACATCCATTTCTTTGTGGTAGGCTTTTTGCTATATTCCAAACGTTCACATCTATTGCTTGCATTGTGTGGGGTTTTATGCACCAGATACTATCTTTTTAAATTGAAGTAGTAATTGAAGTAGTAGGGTGTTAATGGTGATGATAATTGGCAGTGCTTTATTACACAGATCATTTGCAATTCTGTCTTCATTTATGTTGAACAAAACTCAGGTGCTACTGTCTTTATGATGTTCAAACGCTTTACAAAGATGTTATTTCACAATATAAACGTTACACACCGAGCATATCTCCATCCATCGTCTCTCTCTTTGTTTACTCTGCAGTGGGCGTCCAATCACGGACGGCCGGTAAAGTTGGGGGGTGTTAGCAGAGCGTGGGAGGTGCTGCTTTAGTTTATGTGTTGCAATATTTTACTCGAGCACTATAGTTTTCACAGTGGGGCCTTCACCAATAAAAGACAGAATTTCAGAGAGAATTTTAGATAAAGTCATATGGGACAATGTCAATGGCAAATGGTGTTTGTTTAATCTATACTATAACATTGTATTGTTGTAGGACTGGAACCTTGTTTGAATCACGTAAATCACCGTCTTCTTTCTTCAGTTCCTGACATAAATGGTAATAAAGGATAGGTCTACACATGAAACAAAGGTTCCTAAACTCTACGACGCATTCTCATTTTGTCTGAAGATCATTTCAGATGGAGAGCAGGGAATTAAATCTATGGGATTAGTTCTGTTTTTGAAAGAAATAACCAAACTAATGGCGCCACGTTCTTAAACTGTTTCATTTCATTTGTGAAGCCAGAGAAGACGTTGAACTTGTGCCAGTTTTTGTTTCATGTGAATAGCCCAGTAATTTCAAAAATATTAACCATGAATCGGGTAAATTTATCGGCACTCGAGATAATTAGAATTTTCTCCTGCTCAATTAGTCAGAGCTCAATCAAGTTATCTCAACTAAGCTCTGTGTGTATGTATGTATAAACACAGATAAATGTACACACATGTACTTTGTGCATATACTCGCAGGAGACGACTCAAACCACCCTAAAGAATGTCCATCTCTGTCTCATGTTATACACGTCTGGTCACTGTTAATGTTGTCACAATACAAACATTTGAAAATCAATTTCGATACAAAGGAAAAGACTTGATACTTGATACATTTTGATGCCACATTTTAAGAATGTTAGTTTCAACACAGAATAATGTTTTTTTTAGGATTACCATGTGGTCTTCTACGAGTTCATATTAAGACTATGTTAAAGATTTCAGGAAATGTGATTTTATTCAGTATTGATACTTTACTTGAGTATCTAGTTTTGAATTTATCCACATTCGTATTGATTCACATTTGACTCCCATGAAAGCGTCTGCAAAAGCCCACACACGACTGGTGTAAAACCATCATAAATAACGAGGTGTAGACAGTGGCTGTGTGATTACATGTGACTGGTCACATGTAATCACATGTCACATTTGTCAAATGAGGAGCTGAGGAGGATCAGGCCTTGTGTATTGGATATTAATTGAGAGGCTTTTTAAGTTCAGATTTAAGTGGCTGTACAGTATATTACCTCTGACTAAAGGGTCAAATGTCAGGGTATGTGTTAAACCCTGTATTTTATCGATGGACTCATTGTTAGGTCTGGAAGATTCAATTAATAAAGTCCACAACGTGCCAGCTGCTTAACTGAGGTGCTCACATTATTTTAAGAAATAGTTCAAATCTATATCGTTTAAGTAGAAAAAGCTTCAGTTGTAGTCATCTGGACTCAGTTTGAAAAAATAGACGTTTCGACTTTCATCCAAGAGTCATTGTCAAGGATTGTCTTGGATGAGAGTCGAAACGTCTATTTTTTCAAACTGAGTCCAGATGACTACAACTGAAGCTTTTTCTACTATGGAACACGCCTGGACGAATGAGGGATTACACCGACACATATCGTTTAAGGTGAGACACTGCGGGTGAAAAGGAAAACAAATCAAAATAATTTCGAGATATCAATTTGAACCTTCTTCTTTTGAACAAAAATGTTTGTAAACGTCACATATTATATATATGTACATAAAATATATATATATATATATATATATTTATTTATTTTTAATAATGTGAGGAAATATAGAGCATTTAATGTGTAAAAATGTCACTTATTTGAGACATTTAACTCTTAAATTCCCGATTTAATTTTGTACACATGAAAATTAGCAAAAATATTAAATCTCTCTCTTTTGGGAGTTAAAACTTCAGTAAACTTCAGTAAATGAGGCTCAGAATTAGATATCAACTAATCCTAGTACAGGCTTGTAAAACTAGTGCTACGTTACAAGCTGGACTACACATGTCATTAAAATGTAGTGAAAGGATTCAATTTATTATTTTACCAAAAACGTTTTTTTTTACTAATGTTACTTCCTGGTTGGACATCAGATGCGGCAGCAGATGAGACATTGAGGTAACCACTGGCAACCAGACTGTACTATTATGCAACAGTTAGTATTAGACAGATAATAATATCTGAGAACAACTTTATTCAGTTAAATTATTGTTTAAATTGTCAGTTGCATGTAAATTGTCTTTTTGATGGGACGTCGCTTATTGATGACATCATAGCCAGAAGGATCCTGTTATAGAACTCAGCTCTACTTTTTGCAATTTTCAACTTAAATTTTTCCTCTCAAACTGCCACTTGACTGATGTAAAACTATGTTCAATATTATTTACAATGGGTCATACTACATTTGAGAGATGAGAAAACAACCATTGAATTTACAATTTCCCATATAAATCTAGATTAAATAAAATAATAAATCATACTTAGGTGCAGATTGGTTTTACAGGTGAAAGCTTATATCTCAATGGATTAAACTGACCAAAAAACTAAAAATAGAGAAAAAAATGTCCTTTGTGTAATCATGTGTGTCGTATGTGAGTTTTCACTGCTTTTACCCAGAGATGACACACTATTGATACTGTCAATAGTTGAAGGTTTAAAGTCATATGTTGCATTTCTTTTTATCTCACCAACAATACAAACTGATTCTACTATTAATACTCAAAGCGGCCGACCTGAATGAAAACTTGTAAAGATAAATGCGCTTTTTTCCTTCTTTTATCTTGTACGCACAAGTGAAAAACATACAGTGAATCAGTAACTTTTAAACGCTGCACCTGCAACATTTCATAATAAACCTGCAGTTCCTTACACCACTAATACTAGGGTTTGTATTTCGTCTGCAGGATGGGCGCGTGTCGTTCATCGGCCACCAGCTGGGAGGGGTCACTTTCTCCCCCAACAGCCGGGACCACACGGTGAAGTCAGCGCGGGCCGTCCAGATCACCTACTACCTGCGCAACAATGGGCCCGTGGTGCAGGACGTCATTGCCGAGCGCTGGGAGAACGAATTCTGCGCCCTGGTCCAGCGGC